>NW_017189516.1:12072376-12249865 GCF_001704415.2 Capra hircus | reverse complement strand
AGTGCCCCTAAGCCTCAGGATCAGGCTTAGCTCCCGCTGCACATGCAGGCAGGGGTGTGAGTTAAGGTGGTGGACATGGGGATTGATGAGGTGCTGTTCTGAGTCTCAGAAACCTGACAAGGGATCCAGGGAGAAAGGCCACACCAGGCATGGGCTCCACTTGCCCTGGTCACCTGTGCCCATAGGCCCTAGGGCAGAAAAAAAGGGTGGTTATAGCACCACACCTTATCTCCCAGATTCCCCATCATTCTTTAACTGTAAATGTCAGAACTGAAGAACAGCTAGCTGGCATTGCCCTTGGTGGTTACAGCCTAACAAGACAAGGAAAAGAAGGGATATACTGGGAGGCTGATGGCCATGGGCTAGAGCCCTCATTCCCCAATTCCCCTTCCCAACTGCCCTACCCTCCTTCCCGCCTCCAGCCTCCTCAGAGGAAAGCATCGTCCTCCTCCTCCTGAGTCTAACCAGCCCCTTCCCCAGGGGACCACACTCCAGTTATTTTCTCCCTTGTGCTGGCTCCCTGCCCTCAGCCTGCAAATATGTTCCAGTTTTTCCCTGAAAGCAAAATATCCCCTCCTCCATGCTCCTCAAGCTCCCACCCTCCTGCTTGCCTCCCCTCTCACAACTGAGCATCCATGCTCACTGTCTTCTGGCCTGGTTTGCCTTCCATTCTCCTCCCACTGTGAAAGCCCATGATGTCTGCGTGACTAAAAGTTATCTCCTCCCCACTTGGGCCTGGACACCAACCACTTGCCAGTTTGGACATGGTTGTCCGGCCCCTCCTTACTGGGCTTCTTCCGAACTGCTCTTTGCGTCCTCCTTTCTCTCTACTAGACTTTCTCAGGCTTCTCTCTCTTTTTACCTACCGCCTCACATCTTCTGAGTGTTAATAATTATCCATTCTAAGAGTTTCATCATGTTGGAGGACTCACCAAGGAGGTGGGCGATGGGGTTGGAGGTGAACAGACAAGGGAGGCAGTTGTAAGGGATGAGTGGGAGACTCAGGGAGGGCCAGAACAGACAGGGCCCTGCAGGCCAGGGGTGGGAGACTTGGGGCTTTCTTTTAAGCCAGAGTGAGAGGCCAGTGGTAAGCAAGAGAGTAATTTGATCTGATCTGCATTTTTAAAAGACTCACTCTGGTCTCTGCATTGAGAACAGACTGTGTGGGTGAGGGGAGGTCTGTTGGGGTGAGTGAGCATGGTTGCTTGAGCCGGGTTGGTGGAGGGGGAGGTGCTGAGGAGTGGATAGATTAGGAAACATTTTGGGAGTAGAGTGGCTGACTTTTCTGATGGACTGGATGTAGGTGAGAAAAAGAGAAGATTCAAGGGTAACTCCCAGGTTTGGGGCTAAAGCAATTGGACAAATAGTGATACAATTTACTGAGCTGGGGTGCACTGAGGGGAAGGAAGGTTTGGGAGGAACTCAGCATTTCTGCTTTGGCCATGTCAACTTTAAAATCATGTTAGACATTAAGCAGAGCTGTCAAAGTAGGTGGGCTTCCCAGGTGGCATTAGTGGTAAAGAACCCACCTACCAATGCAGGAGATGTAAGAGACATGGGTTCGATCCCTGAGTGGGGAAGATCCCTTGGAGGAGGGCATGGTAACCCACTCCAGTGTTCTTGCCTGGAGAATCCCAGAGGAGCCTGGCAGGCTACTGTCCACAGGGCTGAAAAGAGTGAGACATTACTGAAGTGACTTAGCAGGCACACGTGCACATCAAAGTAGGCAGTTATCTGGAGCTCAGTACACCAGTCAGGGCAAGAGATATATAAACATGGTAGAGATCTGAGGTTTCACCTCTGGGCTTTGAACCTGCTCTTCCCTCTGTCCAACACTCTGTCCTCACTGAGCTAACACATCACCTCAGTCTAAAGTCACCTCCTGCCCCCGCCCGAGGCATGCTCTATCCCACAACCCTATTTTATTTCCTTTCCAACACTTATCACTATCTGAAGTTATCTTGTTTACTTATTTCTTCACATGCTTCTCCCACTGTGCGAGATTATAAGTTCCATGAAGGCAGGGCTTGTTTGTCTTTTGTTCACTGCTATATCTCTGGGGCCTAGAACAGAGCCTGGCACATAGTAGGTGCTCACTAAATCTTTGTAGACTGAGTGAATAAGCACTTTACAATGTATCAGATCCATTCATCCTGACAACAACCCCATGAGAGTGGTAATTGTAACCCTGAATTTTGAGAGGAGGAAACTGAGGCTTTGAGAAAATCCAAATCCATACCTTTGGAAGGGGTATAACTAGAAGTCAATCCCATGTCTATTTAACCCCACAGCCTGTGCTGCTAATCACTTGCTTGTGCCAGAAAGTGCTTTTGAGACAAGGCTTGGGTTGAAGGTCATCTCTGCCACATCTTTGCTCTGAGATCTTGGTCAAGCTCTAAAGCAGTTCTCACTTTCAATTTCCTCTGCTCTGAGTTGGGCATGTGAATCATCCTTTATTTACGAGATTGTTCCTAGAATGCCATAGGGGAACGCACAGGAAAGTTTTGTCCACCTTAGCAGTGCGGACCTAAATGAGGGACTAATAACTTCTCTTGTCTGAATAATGTGTAGGAACTGGGGAGAGTATAGAGGGGAGGGGATTATCATCCCCGCTGATCATCATTCTAGCATTGACATTCCAAGAATCCTGGGTCTCCACCATTTGTAGAAATGAATGGACTATATATGTTCCAGTCATGAGCGCTGTGAACACAGGGTGCTCTACTGGACCACTGAAGCTTCAGCCCTGTAGATGTGGGAGGCCTCTTTGAAGCTTGAGGGAGGTAAATTGAGGACAAATCAAAGGAAGTCCTTCCTCACCCCCAGCTTAATGAGCTTATGGCTTTCATTACACACAGGAATGGTCCAGGCAGGAAACAGGAATGGCTTTGGATGGGATGATAAATGCCAGAGGCTCTGAGCAGGAGCTGGCAGTGTTGACCTCTAAGGTCAAGGGAATAGAAGTGGCCCCTTAGGGCCCAATCACAGAGTAGCCTTAGGCTTTCAGAGTGGCAGTTCTGGGTGGTGGGAATTGAGGGCGGGGAAGTCAGAGCCCATCTACCTGTATTCTTTCCTCTCAACTGCCTTCGATTAGCCCCTGTAGTGGGATTTGTGGGTAGAGAAGGGGCGAAAATTGCAGAAGAGGCAGGAGGATGCAGAAATTCCAGCTTCCAACTTCCATCCACCTTTGAAGGAAGGCTTGGGCTGGCTGTGCCAACACTTACCAGCTGCTGTGGGGGACATATCTGGCGTATGATCTCCCTTTCTTTCTGCCTTACCCCTACCCACACCTGGTGACATCAGCTGGAAGGAAAGATCTGTCCCTTCTATACACTGCAGGGCAAGACAAGTTGGTACCTTTGGGAAGTTGGTGAGGTTTGGCCTCTGTGTCCTCCTCTCAACCCTATTCGACCCCCTCTATTTCTACTATCCCTGTCCTCCTTCTTCCAAAAGCCAGTCCTGCAGGGTCTTGCTCTCAGCTGGCTGTCAACTAAGGTGTTAGCTGTCAACTAAGGTGTTAGCTGTCAACTAAGGTGTTAACTGATATCTAAGGTGTTAGCTGATAACTAAGGTGTTAGCTGACAACTAAGGTGTTAGTTGATAAGGCTTAACACCCCCCAAGGGGTATGTGCATTTTAATAGGGGATTGTTGAAAAGAACTGGCCTTTAAGACTCAGATGATATACTCAATATTGTTGGAATTTGGGGCAATGGTGTTGATTAAGGGTGGAGGTGTGGGTAGTCCCCCTCTAAATCATACCACTTCAGTAATCACTTATTTGTAAGCTCACATGTGTGCATGCACAACCATATGCATGTATGTGCATGTGTGTGCACACATGTACACACACACACGGTTCTGAATTGTATGGATATAGGTATATATTTTTATGACAGGTGATAGTAATAAGGCTTCCCTCATAGCTCAGTTGGTAAAGAGTCTGCCTGCAATGCAGAAGACTTGGGTTCGATTCCTGGATTAGGAAGATCCCCTGGAGAAGAAAATGGCAATCCACTGCAGTATTCTTGCCTGGAGAATCCCATGGACAGAGGAGCCCGGCAGGCTACAGTCCATGGGGTCACAAGAGTCAGACACGACTTAGCGACTAAACCACCACCACTAGTAATAATAACAAATACATATAACACTCTATGACAGGCACTGTTCTGAACACTTTACATATTTCTACATACTTATTTCCTCTTATTCTGATTCTATACTTGGGAAGGCTGAGAAAGGTGATATAACTTGCCACCGGGCCACACACTACTAGTCTAGGTAGCTGGTGTGGCTCCACATCCCAGCTCTTGCTACCACACTGAACGCTTCTCATCTGGTAGACAGCAGGGTGGACCACTGTAGGGTGGGCAGATCCTAGGGTGTGGGGTTGTGTGCTTGCTTACAAGCGTTGACTTCAAGTCTTTAAACCTTAAAAGATAAGGTAGAGGCTTCTTTGAATTGAGAAAATGTGCACATTTTATGTCGGGGGTGTGCATGTGGGTGGAGCTTGTGGAAAGCGCGGGTTGGTATACTTACTGTGTGGTATGAATGCTCCATGTGCTGGGAGAGACACTGGCCACCTATTATGGGGGTGTGCAAACTGCACAGGGCTCTGTGTGCGCGTGTTAAAGTTAACAGTCCCATGAGAAAGTTCCATGCTCATCTTTACCCCACACCCAGCCCTACTTTGTGACTCACCTTTGTGCTGCCCTTTGAAATTGCCTCTATCAGGAGGCTGGGCTCTACTAAAGTCTATTCCCAATCCACAAGAATCATCCTCTTGCTGGCCAGAGGAGAAGATGAACACAATGCCCAAATGAGGGCAGACGGGGAAAATGGATTGGAAGTTGACCAAAAGACATGTATGCAGGGAGAGCGGCATCTGGGAAGTCTTGGGAGGGATTTTGCCAAGTAGGGATGGGACAATAGTAGCAGAGGTGGGAAGTCTTTATGTGTGTGTTCCTCCTCTTTTGGGAACAGGAATCTGGGAAATGAGATTTACAAAATTGCTGAAGGCCCATAGGTCCTTTTCTAGGGCACTTTGCAGGTGAGAGGGACTTGGTTGAATGAACCTTTTAACAAAATTTCCCAGATGATCATTGTGAGCAGGGTGGAGGGGAGCAGGGTGGAGGCTGCAGTAGTGCTGCCTGGGCGTGGCTGTGGCTTCTGCTAGGAAGGGCACAGGTGGAGACAGCTAAAGTTGACAAATCACAGAACTGTACAAAAAAGGTCTTGCTGACCCAGATAACCACGATGGTATGGTCACTCAGCTAGAGCCAGACATCCTTGAGTGTGAAGCTAAGTGGGCCTTAGGAAGCATGACTATGAACAAAGCTAGTGGAGGTGATGGAATTCCAGCTGAGTTATCTCAAATCCTAAAAGATGATGCTGTTAAAGTGCTGAACTCAATGTGCCAGTAAATTTGGAAAGCTCAGCAGTGGCCACAGGACTGGAAAAGGTCAGTGTTCATTCCCATCCCAAAGAAGGGCAATGCCAAAGAGTGTTCAAACTACCACACACTTGTACTCATTTCACATGCTAACAAGATAATACTCAAAATCCTTCAAGTGAGGCTTCAGCACTATGTGAACCAAGGACTTCCTGATGTACAAGCTGGATTTAGAAAAGGCAGAGGAACCAGAGACCAAATTGCCAACATTCATTGGATCATAGAAAAAGCAAGGGGATTCCAGAAAAACATCTACTTTTGCTTTATTGACAATGCTAAAGACTTTGATTGTGTGAATCACAACAAACTGTGGAAAATTCTTAAAGAGATGGGAGTACCAGATCACTTTACCTGCTTCCTGAGAAACCTGTATGCAGGTTGAGAAGCAACCGTTAGAACCAGACATGGAACAATGGACTTGTTCTAAATTGGGAAAGGAGCACATCAAGGCTGTATATTATCACCCTGCTTATTTAACTTATATGCAGACTACATCATGCAAAATGCCAGGCTGGAATTTAGTTTGCCAGGAGAAATATCAATAACCTCAGATATGGAGATGACACCACCCTAATGGCAGAAAGCAAAGAGGAACTAGAGAGCCTCTTGATGAAGTTGAAAGAGGAGAGTGGAAAAAGTCAACATTCAAAAAATGAAGATCATGGCATCCAGTCTCATCACTTCATGGCAAACAGATGGGCAAAAAATGGAAACAGTGACAGACTGTATTTTCTTGGGCTCCAAAATCTCTGTGGACTGTGACTACAGCCATGAAATAAAAAGACACTTGCTTTTTGGAAGGAAAGCTATGACAAACCTAGACAGCTTAGTAAAAAGCAGGGACATCACTTTGCCAACAAACGTCCATATAGTCAAAGCTATGGTTTTTCCAGTAGTCATGTACAGATATGAGAGTTGGACCATAAAGAAGGCTGAGTGCTGAAGAATTGATGCTTTTGAACTGTGATGCTGGAGAAGACTCTTAAAGTCCCTTGGACTGCAAGCAGATCAAGCCAGTCAATCCTAAAGGAAATCAACCCTGAGTATTCATTGGAAGGACTGATACTGAAGCTGAAGCTCCAATACTTTGGCCACCTGATGCCAAGAGCCAACTCATTGGAAAAGACCCTGATGCTGGGAAAGATTGAAGACAGAAGGAGAAGGGGATGACAGAGGATGAGATGGTTGGATGGCATCACTGACTGAATGGACATGAGTTTGAGCAAATTCTGGGAGATGGTGAAGGACAGGGAAGCCTGGCGTGCTGCAGTCCATGGATATGCAAAGAGTTGGAAACAACTGAGCAACTGAACAACAACAAGGAGGAGGAGGAGCCTTCAGCCCTATGTTCTGGCTCTGGTTGATGAGACAGCCAACAGTGGATTTCGGAGCCTGGAGGTCAAGAGAGAAGTCTGAGCTGGAGACAAACATTCTAAAAAGTGTTTTACATGTAACATTGTACTGATTTTTGTCATTGCAAAAGTAATACTTGCATATTAAAGAAAATATAGCAAATGCAGACAAGCAAAAAGAAGACCACAATAATTTGCAACATTCTTGTTAGAGATAACAAGTGTTAACATTTTAGTGTGTTTCCTCTTTCTCGTTCTTTTTTACCCCTGTGTGTGTTTACTGGTTTGGTTTTATAAAGTGATCTCTAAAGTGTACTGTGAACATGTTCTGATACGAAATTTAATCTACAATTTCTTTTTGTTACAAAGCATTCAACACTACAACTAAACTAGAATTTGTATACTTAACTCCCTGTTGTTTGACATTCAAGCTATTTTAAAAATATCCTTATTATACTGATGGTTGTAATGCATATCTTTGTGGCCAGTGAGACAGAGATTTGTAGGCTGTTAGCTCTATGCCTCTCCACCCCCTCTCCTCCCAGGGCCCTTCAGCTGGGGTGGGGCAGTGATAGTCTGGGTTTGAGTACTTGAAATGCTGCCAGGGACAGGCTGTGGGGTCTTGGGCAAGTCCCATTTTCTCTCTGGGGCCTGAATCTGCCCATCTGTGCAGTGGAAGACATCAGACTTGGTGAAGTTCTTGAATTTTCCTTGGCAATGTCAGCACTGCCCTCATTGAGTGTCTGCTTTCATTCTCTTGAGTGGCTTTCTCTGGCCTCCATCTTCTTCCCTACCTAGACTCTCTGTTTCCGTTTTTCATGTGTTCATTTCTGCCAGCCCCTGCTCTGGTCCTCTTCTCCTTGGCCTTCTCACTGGGTGAGACTGCCGACGAGCTGTGGCCATAGCTGCAGGGTGGGGCGTTTCAGCAGAGACCTATCGTGGCCATCAGGTCCTTGTGGCAGCTCTTGGTGCCCCGGGGGCTACAGTGGCACTGGACTTTCACGGCACTGGCTGTCAGGTAACGGAGCAGGCAGGCAAGGCGCTCCTGAAATGAAAACGGAGGCTCTGGAAAGAGGCAGGGAAGGCTGAGGATTCCTGGACCTCATCCTGAAGGGGTGATTTTCCTCATAGAGGCTGGCACAATGCTGGGAAGAGCCATTGGATCAAAGTTTCTGGATTCAAGTTTATGCCAGGATCTCTGGACAGTTTCCAGGGCTCTGGGGACTAGTTCTTTGAAATGAATTGCAAACGGGTGTAGGTGTGTGTTTTTATAGTCCAGTTCTTCCTTCAAGATGCTCAAGAGTCATGTGACTTCAGGGAAAGATTGAGGAGCCTTGGCCTAAAGGTCTTTTTGCCCCTTTCCTTGTCTCCAGGCAGGATCCATTCTCCAGTCCCCAATACACACATGCCCAAGTCCAAGTACTGGGGATTGACTCCAGTGAAGTCCTCCCTGGGATGGTGACCTCAGTGTTGCTTAGGGAGGCACTCCCCACACATCGCTCTTGGGAATTAGTCTTTATAGCTACCATTCAGTGACTTCTGCCCCTTCCAAAGTTTTCTGTGATGAGCAGAACCTGCTCAGCCAAGAGGCCAGGCAGGGAGCATCTACAGGAGAAGTAGCAAGGGGTGGAATATCTACAGCTTGGGGTCTCTGAAAGTGCCTGAGGATGCGAGTGTGTGGAGCAATGCAGAGCTGGATTGGAGTGGATTGGATAATTGACCTCATAATTGACCTAATTAGTGAGTGGCTGTGTGGAGAGCCCTTGGGGATGCTGGGCCTGCAGGTGGCACAAAGGCCAGGCAGAAACAGATAGAGGCTGTAAGAGCCGAAGCCTGGGTGTTCGCCAGCAAGTGGAAAGGGAGAGCATTGCAGGCAGAGGGCGAGACTTGAGGGCACCGAGCAGAGAAGGGAGGGCAAGGATAACAGGGCTGACTGAAAGGACAGGGAAGGTGGCAGGGGAGACCCTGGGGGCAGAGGCATAGAGACTGAGGGGGCGATGAGGGAAAGGACCGAGATCTGGGCACACCAAGGGGCGAGGGGCCAGGACTAGGTAGACAAGTAAAGGGAGGGAACAAGTCCTGGGGACACAGAGGTAGGGTCAGAGGAGGGAAAATGAAGACCTTGAGGGCAGAAGGCAGAGGCTTGGGGGCCTGGAGAGGAAAAGGGAGTCATTGGGGGGAACAAGAGCAGCAGCTGAGAGAAACCTGGGAGGGGAAGTGCAGGGCCTGGGGGCTCCCTGGAATTCTGTGGACCAGCAATGGAAGCAAAGAACCTGACTTAGTGCCCATATCTGGGCGATGTGTGTGCACATGTCCCCATACATATGTGCATTTGTATGAATGGTCACTTTAATCCCGTTTGGGGCTTTAAGGAATCTAATGGCATCTCAGTGGGAGGCAAAGGGGTTGGGAAGTACTGGGAACGAAGACTGGAACTCATGAAGCTCAAAGCAAGCTTTGGGAAGAACTTGGCCCTTGGGGCTCCCCCCTCAGGAGGAATTCTTTCAATGAATGCTCACTGTGTGCTTACTAGATGCCAGAAAGTGTTTTAGGAGCTGCGAGACATCAGTGATTAGCCCTGACAAAGATCTCATAGAGCTTACATTCTAGTGAGAGGAGACGAATACTAACATAATAAATGAGTAAATCATGCAGTGTATTTGAATATGGTTAGCACTATGGAGAGGAAAAGGACTAGATTACAGAGATTAGGGAGCACCAGGGTGGGGTAGGCAATGATCTGCCATTTTAAATAGGGTAGTTCTGCCGGGTGTCGTTGAGAGAGTGACAGGAGGCATATTAGTAAAAAAAATGAAGGTGAGGGAGGGAGCCTTGCTTCTATCCAGGGGAAGAGTCCTCTGGACAGAAGGTGCAGCAGGTGTAAAGGCCCTGAGGCAGGAGAATGCCTGGTAGCTGGAGGACAAGTGATGAGGCCTGTGTGACTGGAGGGCAGTGAGCAAGGAGGTTAGGAGGAGAGGTCAGAGAAGTGATGGTGGGGCAGAGAGGGCATGTGTTACAGTGCCGGGGAAAGGGCCACGGAAAGAACTATGGCTTTTGCTTTGAGCGAGGTGGAAGCTGCTGCAGGGCTTGCAGCAGAGGAATGACAGGACCTGACAGTTTTAATGGACCCTCTCCCTGATGGGTATGTGGATACCAGGCTTTGGTGGGGTCAAGCCAGAGAGCAGTGAGGAAACTGTAGCAATCTTGGTGAGACATGAAGGGAGCTCAGCCAGGATAGCAGTGGAGAGGCGGGTGGAAAGCCCCATCACTGCCAACCTCCCAGGCTTGCCTGGCCCCGACTAGGGTTAGTCAGGGCAGAGTGAAATGCCCTGTCTAAGAAAGGAATATGAATCCAGGTCTTGGAGTTCCCACCCAGCAGGAATCTGGCATATCTGATGAAGAGTTAGGTCTAGGGATGCTCTGTTGAAAACTGCTGATCCTTGGTGCTTGGTGGGCAAGTAACTTACAGGAGAAATAGCATCCTCAGTCCCTGTCCCCGGGGTGCTGGGAGTGTGGTTGAGGCAACTAAACACACACTGACACATCAGTGGAGGAAGACCCTTCATATACACGTTCAGGTACAAATTCCCATGAGCAAAGTGGCCATCATTGTACATGCACACAAGCTGAGCTGCACACTCATGCCTACAGCAATGTGTACCCATGGACACTGATGCGTGGCTCACACCATCATATGATGCAGAGCCTTCCCCATGGGCAGCAGCCCGCTCCAAGCCTCATCTTCCACCAGCCTCTGTCTCTCCTTCCCCATCCCAAGCAAGCCGTCTTCCTCAAACAGGCTATGAGTTTCACACCAGTCATTGCACTTTGTACACGTTTCCTCCGCCTAGAGTAACCCTCTTATTTTCTCTGATCTTCAACAATTGCTGAGCCTCCCGCTGCAGCATGGAGCACGTGAGTCTGTCAGCACCCATGTGTTTCTCTCTCTCCTTTCCTGCCCTGGGGCCCCGGAGCCGTGTCTGTCTTCTTTACCACTAGACCCCAAGATCAGTGCCTAGCACATTCTAAGTGTTCAACCAGTTGCTGGATGAATGCAGAACTCTAAGGAGTAGAGGGTCTGAGGTGGGCTGCAGGGAAAGACAGACCAAAGATAAGGTGGCCAGAGCAGGCCAGGCCCCCTTGTCTGACAGGTGGTCATGATGACAAGCAGGATGTATCTGAGGTCCCTGGTGCAGCCCCACAAGCCCCAAGGGTTAGCTTACCTCCCCCTCCAGGCTGAAACAGAGGGGCGGGGATGTGGTGGAGGGGAGGGGACAGGGAGAAAGAGCAGATTAATCTGGGGATTAATTGAAGGACTTGGCGGCCCTGGCAGCGCGTGCTTGGGGCAGTGGCTCTAATGGCTTAATCAGATTACAGGCCTCGGCACATGGTCGGTCCCAGCAGTGCCCAGCTCCCCCTCAAGAACAGACCCATTCCACGGCTCTCCAGGATGCAGCCTACACCCTGTGCCCAGGGCCCACTTTGAAACCTGGCATTTTGAGCCTCCTTTGGGGAGACCCTCTGCCTGTCCAAGTTAGCCAGGTCCAGGCTCACTAAGTGAGCTGGTCAGAAGAGCATGGATTTGTAGCCGAGACAGCACTGTTTAGCTGTGTGACCTCCGGTAAGTTAATTGACCTCTCTGAGTCTGAGCACACAGGCTCCTGTTTGTGGCCTGCCTCTTCCCCTCCACCCAGCCCAAATCTCTCCCCAAGCTTGCCCAGTGAGCTTAGAAGTATCACCATGCTGCTGAAAAGAATCCTAGAAGAGGAGAGGTCTGAGAGTCTGGGGCAGTAGCCAGTATTGATCAGAGGCCAACTGCCCCCGTGATTGTTTTGTGAAAGGGGATAGTAACTCCTCCTTTGAGGAACTGATGTGAGGATTAGACAAAATGTAAGTGAAAGTGCTTTGCACTTACCTTTCACTGCTGGTAGAGTCCATTATTCCTTTCCTCCTACTGGTCCAGTCCAACTAAGGACAGAAGTGAAGGATACAGAAGGGACAGGAGTTAATAACCAAGAATTAATAACAATCATAATCAGCAGCCATTCCAACAACCAGCTCATGTGTGGTGCTTTAAAACCGAGGCAATGCTTTCCTGTCCATGACCCTGTTTAATGCAGAGGATAGCCCTTGGAGCACTGTCCGGGGTCTTGTGGGGATTGACAGCCTTCATGTGAAAGACAAGAAAGCAAGCCAGGCCAAGAGAAGAGATGGTTTGCCTCAGCCAGTGGCCAGGAGCTGAATCCAACAAGGGGATCCTGTCCGCACATGTGCTGGTAGAGTGGTCAGGTGCCAAATAAGCTGGGGTCTCCAACCTGAGCCCCTGGACCAGCAGTCTGGAGGTGGGAGCACTTGGCTCTGCTGCCTCTTCCTCTGGGTCTGGCAGAGCTTGGCTGAAACCCTGGGCTTCAGTGAAGGTGAGAAACCTCTCTGATTTGGGCAAGTCCCATGGTTCTAAGGCCTGGGAAACCTCAGATTCCAGGCTTGGGGCTGGTAAGGGTGGGAGTGGCTGGAGAGGTTCCCTGTGTAGGGCTCCCTGCAGGAAAGCCTCCGGCTGTCCTGGGAGTGGCCAGGCCACCAGGGCATGGATGAAGGTGCTGTTTGGGAGCAGGTTGGCTTCTGGCCTCCCCTTCTCTTGCCCCCAGTAGTTTATTAGGAGTAATTTGTTAAGCTGTTCCAACTTGTCAGCAGCCACTTCAATGCCTCTGCCTCCTGCTTGCTTTTGGGGAGGGGGAGTTTGAAAGTGTCCAGAGCTGAGGGGTGAGCTAGAGAGGGGGAGGTCATCTCAGAAACAGGAGGGGCCCAGGCCTCTCTCCACCTGGAAGCCTTACCTCCATAGGGTGCCACATCTGAAGGGAAGAGATGGCCTAATCCACCCCTCTCCCTCACACCCCTGCCTCTTCCAGCTTTGCTCCAGTGTCAGGGAAAATAAAGAGGTAACCAGGGAGAAATTGGTGGTTGGGGTAGGCTCAGGCAGTCAGGGTGGCCTCTGAAGGGGGTGGGCCTGGAAAAGAGGTGGAGATGGCTAGGAGGCTCCTAATTGTTCTGCGGCACTCTACCTCAGGCGGGCTGTCAGGAGCATGCACAGAGTATGCTAGATAGGATCACACGGGGCCAGGCACTGAACTCCCAGGTTTCACTGGAATTAACTCATTTTATCCTTGTAACCTTGTCATTTTGTAGATGGAGAAACTGAGGCTCAGAGAGGTAAAGTGACTTGCCCAAAGTCACACAGCTCAAACGTGAACTGGCTAAATTTGAACATAGGACTGGCTGACCCCAAGGCCTTCAGAGTACTTAGGACTACACTGAATGAAAAAGAAATAAGAAGCTCAGTTAGGGAGGCCCAAAAGTTGCTCACCAGTTTGCCAGGACTCTGGCTGATATAAGCTTTGGTTTCCCACCCCTGTGAGAAATGGGAGCTGGCCTGGGGCCTCTTGGTGGATCCTGCTCAGTCTTATGGTCAAGGATTTCCCAGATCTGTCTTTTACTCCTCGCCATGGTCAGTCTGCCAGCCAGTCACGGCTGGGGACAGAAGGCAAACCTGGAAGAGCTTGAGCCACCTTGGGGTGAGAGAGGTGTAGAGGAGTATTGCTTCTGAGAGAGCAGGCCCGTAGCACCCGACCAGGTGCGTCTTTGAGCAAGACTTGGCAAGAAGAGACAGGTCTGAGGCGAGCTTTGGCTCTTAATCACTGCTCGCCTCCCTCCTGCGTGCCCTGCTGCCCTCCTGGGAGCTGGGCACCATGGGGGGCTGGGAATGGGAATGTCCTGCCTGCCACATCCCCTCGGCCTGGCCCTGCCTCACAGACTCTGGGGGAAGCTCATTAGCTCGGGGGGCACCCTGCCCTCCCCTCACAGCTTGTCACACAATTAGCCACCCTCTCTGTACAAGTTGCTGTGTAATTATTGGGTCTTGGCGGGCTTGGGGCCATGTAATTAGCCTGCCCCAGCCTCTAACCAGCTCTCAGGGTCATTAGTAGGCCCACTGGGGGTGGACGGCTTGGCAAAGCATCTGCATGACAATGCGCACATTGTGGCACCTCTGCAGGCACCCAGGGCAGAGGAGGGTTAGCTGGTGGCACTGTGCTGTCCGGCTGCTGGGCACATCTGCCTCTACCCCAGCTGCCTGCTCAGAAGTGCTTTCAATGATTGCAAACCCTTCCCCATTCTATCTCTTCTGGGAATCCCATTGCAGCCCTGGAGGTAGGGATTCTGCTTATCCCCATTTCACAGATGAGATAACCGAGGCTTAGAGTGGGGCCAGGACTCCCCTAAGCTCACTCGTCTCACAGGTGGTGGAACCAAGATCAGCACTCAGCCTCGTTTGCTTTTTCCCCGAGGGGTGCCTGGAAACAGACTTGCTCCTAAGGGTAAGGGCCTGATGCTGAGCCATAGGCTATACCAAGGAGCCTTGCTTGCTCCCTAGGGCCTCTGGCAGGGCCTTTTTCTTTGGCCCTGAGCTGCCGCCAGGCTCTTCCTGGACCCTCCTTCAGGAGCTCTCAGAATTTTTCCCCAAGCCAGCAAGAAGGCAGCTTTCCTAAGCCTTCCAAGGGAAGAGCTGCCAAGACCCTCTTAGTACCTCTGTCCGGAAATGTCTCTTCTATCCATTGCCAGCTGCGTCCTTGGAGGCCTAACAGTGGGCATCCCTGGTTTCACAAGGATATTCCTTCACTGAGACTCTGTTCCCTGTCCCCCTTCCAAGGTCCTTCCTCTGCCTTGAAAGGTCTTTCACCAGCTCTCAGACTAACCTGCTGTCTGGGAGCCAGCCTGGGTTATGTGGCCCTTCATTAGGACCCTCTGCCCAGTTGGTGGTGGTGAGGAGGGAGGTGGCTAGGGCTCCTAGATGCTTAAGCCACTGTCTCTGCTTTGCAGGGCTTTTAGGGAATATTTACCATGGACTTTGGCAGGTCAATAGCGCGTTACTCTGACCATTTACAGTTGTTCTGTCTTGAGCAGGTTACCTAACCTCTGAGCTGTGCAGGAGTTGTAGGAACTAAGCATAAGCGGCAAATGCCTAGCTCTGCCAGCACATGGCACAAAGTGAGAAAGTGAGCCCTCTTCCTAGTGCTCAGCAGCTATTGGCCCCTGAAACCAATTCCAGCTTCCATTTCTCCCAGGGCCCCAAACAAAGTCCCCACAGAGCCCCAGTGTTCTGCACCTTGCCCCCTCCCCTGCTGCCTGCCCCTGGCAACCCCCAACCACCTTCTAACTCCCTCTGTACCCCTTCCCCATTTCGAAGGCTGCATTATCCTGGCTGCAGGGAAATTAGTTGTTCCCTTGAAACCCCTGCCCCGCCCTCCCTGCCCCCCTTCCCAGGGCTGGTGACAAGTATGTGGGACTTAATTGGCTGGCATGAAAGGCAGCACTGACATTAATTGGCTACATTTGGCAGGCAGGCCCCCAGCCTCCCCCCTCCTCTCTCCAAACCCCTACCGCTTCCCAGGAACCTTATCAATCCCACCACAGGGACCAAGAGCTTCGAGGCCCCTGCCAATTAGGCACTTTTTGCTCCTTTTCTTCCCCTGATGGGGTTTCGTTAGAATTTATGACACTCTATAGGGCTGGGGGTGAGGGGGGTGGGAAGCAGGAGATGGGAAGGCTGGGGGAGGCCCATTCCTATGGAGAGCAGGCTGGGGGAGGGGAAAGGAGGCGTGCGGATGTGAAAAGGACACTTGGGATAAGGCCCTGAAGTTGGAGGGGAGGGGGTTTGTGATACAGGATGGAGGGCCTGGAGGAAGGGGGAGGAGGGCTTTGGCCAGGCCAAGAAGACTGATTTAAAAGGCACTGTGTGCACACTTGGAGGAAGGTTTGAGAAAGTTTGAGGCAATCAGGTAACATAGCTATTGACAGAGCCAGAGGACCCAAGACCTGGCTTTTCTTCCCAGCAATCCCTGTGCACCCTTGGGTTAGTCAGTGGCCATTTCCGGGGCATGAAGGGATGGGGCAAGATCTATGGTTCGCATCTCAAGCCAGTGTCC
This sequence comes from Capra hircus, assembly GCF_001704415.2. Lineage (NCBI taxonomy): Eukaryota > Metazoa > Chordata > Mammalia > Artiodactyla > Bovidae > Capra > Capra hircus. The sequence continues at coordinate 12,234,085 of NW_017189516.1, read as the reverse complement.
ATGAAGAGAAGAGCTGGAGAGGGATCTGAAAGTCCAGCTCTGTACTTCAGGAAGCCCGTCCCAGGTCTGGGCTGTTGTGCCAATGGCAGCTCAGCGTGCTCTTGGCCAGTCTCACACTGACCAGAAGCTTTGACTGGCAGCCCAGGATGTCCGTATGATTAAACTAGAAAGACAAATAAAGTGTTACTCCCCCAATTCTGTGTGTTTTGGAGAATGAATCTTTCAAAGCCAGAAGAAGCTGGTGAAAAAGATTCCCAGTGTTGGTAATGGGGGACCCACTGGCCTGGACGGACTGGCACAGGTCGGGGAAGAAGGACCAGGGGGCCACTTCTTATCATTCTCTGAAACCACCCTTGCAGCCAAATTTGGTGCCCTGGGAGGGGGCAATGGGAACCATTCAGCTGATTCAGGGTTCCCGTGCATCTGAATACAGATGTGCTCTTTTGAAAAAGGAAAGCCTTGGGCATTTCAGATCTATACCAGCCAGCAGTTTGGTGTTCACTAGTGGGTCAGACACTATTCTTATAGGTCTGTGGCAGTCTGGAGTGGGAACACCAAACTCCAACCAATATTGCTGCTCTGTTTTAACAGCTTTCAACTAGGAAAAGAGACAAAAATAAGATCTGTGTCCCCAAGGTTTTCAGTTCCATTACTGGGGTTTTCAGGTCCTTCAGGATTAATTTTGGGTTTTGTTTGATGGCCTCACTAGCCCACACGTGACTTGGCAGGACTCAGTGGGAGGTGGTCCTGGGAAGTCTTGGTAGGCTCCTTTCAGATGCATCTTGTACACAACTCACCTCTCACATCCGCCCCTTCATCTCCTTGAACAGATGTTTCCCATTGCCCAAACTCATCTCTGTTTCTACTGAGATGGTGCTGTTACTATGATAAGGATTACTGTCAGATAATTGTAATAACCATGATTTTGGAGAGCACACTAGGTCCCAGGTATTATTCTAAGCATCTCATTTATATTAACTCATTTAATTCTCATAACAGCCCTATAAGATGAAAAGTGTTATTATTCACATTCTACAGATTAAGAAACCAAGGTCGAGAATAGAAAGGTCATTCATCTTGGGTCATACAGCTAAGCTGAATCTGGGCTTCATGTGCAGGTTAGTGTGACTTGGAATCCTTGGTCTCTTTGCCATTGGGAGGGCTGAGGATGCTTCTTATGGTGTAGGGGAGCAAGGACTTCTGGTGTGGGTGGATGCTGATTGGAGTGTCCATGGGGAACCCATGCCCTTTCTTTGTTCCTTCATTCAGTGACATCAATGCCTCTCCAGGCCTTGGATCCTCTTTATTCTGGCATGACATCTGGTACCCCATCTACAAATCCTGAGTCCCCTTTGATGGTGACTTGTATTCCACCTAAGAAAGTTGAATCTCCTCTGCAGATCCTGGGGCAAAGTGAGGGACATCCAGCAGAACACACACTTGGCCACAACCTTAGGCCCCAAAGCTCAAGGACAGAGACTTCAATGACCACCAGGGTTAACACCTTTAGAGGCTTTAAGCTCTGAACAGATTGCACACCCCCTGCCCCCCACTGGCCATATATAATTAAAATTAAAACAATACTAACCCATAAAGTACGTGTAAGGAAATCCAACAAGTTTTGATTTTTCCCAAGATACTACTTTGATGCTTGAAAAAATATATAAAATTCTTTCAATTTTTTTTTCACTTTCTGTCTCATGTGCACACATGGATGTGCACACGCCCGCCATTCCCAGTATCCTGCTGCCCTCAGTGTTGTCCCCACTTGCCACTGAAGCACTCCATTGTCACCTCCTCTCTGATACTGACTTCTGACCGTGAGCCCCGCACTGCCCTGCCCAGCTCTGTTTGCCTCTGCTAACCTTCTAGCATCTTGGTTGGGAAGGACTGTTGATGAATAAAGGGTCAAGCACTCCTCTGAGCCTTGCTTCCCAAAGTGTGATCAGTGAAGCAGCAGCAGCAGCAGCAGCACTTGATAGCTTCTTATAAATACAGAATCCCAGGCTCCACCCCAGACCCACTCAATCAGAATTTAAGGCTGCACAACTTGCACTGGTTTTCTCTCTGCACGTCACAGTTGCTGTTCTAAGGCAGTGATGCTCCAAGTGTGCTTCCTGGACCAGCAGCCTCAGCAGCCCCAGTACTTATTAGGAATCTAAATTCTTAGGCCCTATCCTAGTTCAATTAGATAAAAATTCTATGGGTAGGGTCAGCAATCTGTGTTTTCACAAGCCCTCTAGGTGGCTCTGATAGGTTCTAGAGTTTGAGGAGCACTGTTGCTCTAAGATACATGAAGCAGGAAGCTCTTGCAGAAAAGTCTCAGGCCCTTGGATTTCCCCGACCCCACGAAGATAAGTAGCAGGCAGGCTGCAGCATTCAAATGGGATCCTGCACTATACTGATGATTATTTACACATCTGGGGTAGACTGGGAAATGGTGCTATCAGTATTTGGGAGATTTCAAGAGGCTGTCATCTATTGAGCACCTACTAAAGGCTGGGGATGGCCAGACACAGCCGTGGGCATCTTCATCTAATTTCAGTCTGTCCTGTTAAGAATTAGTCCACCATCTCCTTTGAAGATGAGGAATCTGTGGCTCAGAGAGATCAAGTGAGAAATGGAGGGTTTGCCCCCAGACCTGTCAGACTTCAAGTCCAGTGCCCTTTCCATAGAACCTCTGCTGCCTAGACGCCAGTGTTTCAGAAACATTAAGAGTGTTTACCCTATGCCAGTTGTAGTTATAACTGCTTTACCAATATTAAGTCATTTAATCCCAAAGCACCCCACTGCACAGATGAGGAAATGGAGGCACAGAGAGGTTAACTTCCTTGTCCAAGTTTTCACAGCTAGGAAGTCGTAGAGCCAGAATTCCTATCTGGTCAGAGGGGTGCCAGAGGCCGTGCCTAAAAGCCAGAGTTCATTTGCTGTCCTTTTATAAGCCAAGTACAGGTCAGGCAATGGGAACAAAAGAGGGAGTTTTTTGGCCTTGACAGGTTTATTGAGGTGGTTTATGTTTGGTTTCCCCAATTTCCAGCTCAGCTGTTTCACTTACATTCCCTTCATCCCTGGCAGGGTCAGCCTGGGGCTGAAGGCCCCTTCTAGCTCAGTCCAGGGCTCTCCCATTACATTCCCTAACCCCCTGAGGGTCCCTTGTAGGTATCACCCTCAGCTCAGACTGGTCCACTGAGCTTCCTGCCTAGCATTCAGTTGGCCAGCCCAAGGCCCCCGACTAGCCAGAAAAGCAAGAAATAAGAATCATATAGGTCCTGGTGTCCTTAGGGAAGAGGGTTAGATGGCAGCCAGATGGATGCCTTCTCCCAATCTTCCCATGTTTCAGTTCAGTTCAGTTCAGTCGCTCAGTCGTGTCCGACTCTTTGCAACCCCATTGACTGCAGAATGGCAGGCCTCCCTGTCCATCACCAACTCCCGAGTTCACTCAAACTCATGTCCATACCGTTGGTGATGCCATCCAACCATCTCATCCTCTGTCCCCTTCTCCTGCCTTCAATCTTTCCCAGCATCAGGGTCTTTTCAAATGAGTCAGCTCTTAGCATCAGGTGGCCAAAGTATTGACGTTTCAGCTTCAGCATCAGTCCTTCCAATGAATATTCAGAACTGATTTCAGGACTGGTTGGATCTCCTTGCAGTCCAAGGGACTCTCGAGAGTCTTCTCCAACACCACAGTTCAAAAGCAGCGATTCTTTGGTGCTCAGCTTTCTTTATAGTCCAACTCTCACATCCATACATGACTACTGGAAAAACCATAGCCTTGACTAGACATACCTTTGTTGGCAAAGTAATGTCTCTGCTTTTTAATATGCTGTCTAGGCTGGTCATACCTTTTCTTCCAAGGAGCAAGAGTTTTTTAACTTCATGGCTGCGGTGACCATCTGCAGTGATTTTGGAGCCCCCCCCCCAAATAAAATGTCACTGTTTCCATTGTTTCTGGGATTTCTTTGGAAGGAATGATGCTAAAGCTGAAACTCCAGTACTTTGGTCACCTCATGCGAAGAGTTGATTCATTGGAAAAGACTCTGATGCTGGGAGGGATTGGGGGCAGGAGGAGAAGGGGATGACAGAGGATGAGATGGCTGGATGGCATCACTGACTCAATGGATGTGAATCTGAGTGAACTCTGGGAGTTGGTGATGGACAGGGAGGCCTGGCGTGCTGTGGTTCATGGGGTTGCAGAGGGTTGGACAAGACTGAGCGACTGAACTGAACTGAACTGATGTAACTGGATGCCATGATCTTAGTTTCCTGAATGTTGAGGGTTTTTTTGGTTCTACCAGTTTATTGCTACCAATCCATCTCCCTCCACCATCATGCACGTGTGCTCAGTCATGTAACCCCATGGAGTGCAGCCTGCCAGGCTTCTCTGTCCATGGACTTTTCCAAGAACACTGGAGTGGGTTGCCATTTCCTTCTCCATGAATGTTGAGTTTTAAGCCAACTTTTTCACTTTCCTCTTTCACTTTCATCAAAAGGCTCTTTAGTTCCTCTTTACTTTCTGCCATAAAGGTGGTGTCATCTGCATATCTGAGGTTATTTATATTTCTCCCGGCAATCTTGATTTCAGCTTGTGCTTCATCCAGCCCAGCGTTTCTCATCATGTCCTGGTTTCCCACCCCTTTCTCGGCTGGACTTCTACATGCCAGGAGCAGCAGGTTCCCAGCCTGGTACAGGTCCTTAACTGCCTGCTTCCTGTACTGACAAGTGGGAAGATGGGCTGCTGGACAGCCAGACAAGCTAATGGGTCTACTGGCCTTCATCAGAGTGCCTGGGGCTATGGCCCTCCTCCCATTAGTAATGAGATACTTCCAACTGACATCTCTGCAGTGACTAAAGGTTTATGAAAACTTCTCAGAGCATTCTCTCAGTTAATCATCATAACCACCTATGAGAAAAGCATTCTTACCCTGATTCTTCAGGTGAGGAAACCATTGAGGTGCAGAGAGCAAAGCAACAGAATAGAACTTACACAGGCCTGCTTACACTGTCCTGGGCCAATATGGTGCTCTATCCACACCTCCAGAAACCTGAGCTCAATTCTGTTCAGGTGATATTAGGGCCAACTTCTTGAGAAATGAAGTGGAGTACCTGGTCCAGCTGAGAAACCTCCAGGAGACTGGCCATGCTTTGTGGTGATTAGTCTCAGGGACCCAGCAGCCCTATTCTGTTGCCTCTTGCTCGTGGTTCTCCTGGGAGGAGTGGAGGATGGACTGGCTGCCGTGGTCATGCTGCCAGAGGTGTCTCATCTCCCTGGAGGCCCCCTTCCCTGACCCCGAGTCCTGTCACCTGTGACAACTATTCAATCAAGGACGGAGGGCTCTCAGTTGCCACCTAGTCTCTCGTCCTTCTCACTAGGTCTGATCCTTCCCAATCAACACTTTGAGTGCTCTCCATGGAAACCTATTCTATTGGCCACAAAGCCCCTCACCTCCATTTTCTCTCCAAAAACATCTCCCCTTTACCCTCACGTCAGAACTGGAAGTTGTGTCTGCCTTTAGCAACTCTCTCTAGTGGATGCTCTGCTTTTACCCTTTCCCAGCTTGGCTTCTAGAGGCGGTAGGGAGACTACTGGAGAAGTCCATGTTTACAATCGCTGTTTATGGCCCAAGGCTCTCATGCCTACTTCCAATGCCTCATCTTCCACAGAGAGCCACGTTATTGCTGTCAGAAAGAGCGATGAATCTTCCCAAGCTATATTATATGGTGGATGTTACTGTAAGGTATAGTTTGGGCCGAGGCAGAAAAAAAGGAGAGAGAGATAGCATTTGTAGTAGGGCAGGGGGTGATAAGTCCCAGAAACTCTTCTCCCCTTTCTCAGTGTCACTGCCCACCAGAAAATATTGGCTGGTCTTCAGTTAACGCAACACCAGGCCCCTGGCCTTTCTCTCCATCTCGGCTCCTGCTGCCTTCCCCACTGGCTTCAGCGTCCTCATAGACATTCCTCAGCCCAACTGCCAGCCACCCTACAATCCCTGTAAACTCATCTGCACATCCTCTCCAAAGAAGCTTCCCATTGGCTTGGCTACATCGTGAGCCTTGTCATTACTTGTGAAGACTTCAGCCCCAAGATTTTCAATCCTTGGCTCCTCTACCTCCGTCCTTCAGATGACCAGCACCTTCATTCCTCCTAAACCTGGTCTTGGTTCCAGTGTTTGGCACTAGTCTGTTAAGTAACTGATTTTTGAATCAAGGGGAAAAAATAAGTTGATCCCCTCAATTCTGAGCATTTCAGTCCCTCACTGCCATTCCCCGCTCTGTTCTCCCAGCTCTCAGCCCTTTCCAGGCCTCTTTCACGTCCCGGCATCGTCTGCTCTAGATCCTGATGACAGCCATGACCTTCGTGGTTTGAAGCCGTTCAAGCTTTGCACACCTTGTGCTGGTGCTGCTGCTGTCCCCAGCCCTGACTGCTTAGCTCCTAGCACTTGTAAGTTTGCCGCTCTCAATGGGACGTCCTTGCTGACACTGATGTTCCACAGTCCTTCAACTCATCCCATGGAGACTGCGGTTCTCCTTTTTCTACTTTGCTTACATTACAGCCTTATGGCTACACCCCTCCTAATAGGTGGCTTTCAATTTTGCTAAGACAAAGGCTGTCCATCTCAGAATTTCTCTGTATGTCCTCCCTCCAAGTCTCTTTCTCTCTCTCCCCTCCTCCCTCCCTCCCTTACTTTCTTCTTCCTTTTTCCTTTTGTCTCCTAGGGAGACGTGTCTATCCTCTGCTCCATACCGAACCTCTAACTCCACCAATTATTTTCTTTCTCCTGTATCTCCATCTCTCCCCCTCATTTGAGTGCTGTTTCCTCCTCAGCCTACAAGGATTTTTAGCTGTCCCTCATCCTTCAGAGAAACCCTCCCTTGACCCTGCCTCCCTCTTGAGCTATCATCGTCTCTCTTGCCTTCCCTTCTCAGCCAAACTTCTTGGGAGCATTGTCTCCCCTCACTATCTCTGCGTCCTAACCTCCCACGCTTTCCTTCATCTACTGCATTACGTCCTCTCCCTCTTGCCTTAAATTGCTCTTTAAAGATCACCAATAGCTTCCTTGTCAGCAAATAGAGTGGCCTTTTCTAATCGTCACATCTGACCCTGCCACACATCCCTTCCTGCTTGCCATTCTCTCTTCCCTTGGCTTGGAGACAGCAAATGGCTCCAGATCTCTTGCATCTTGTGACTCCTTTACTCTCTACTCTTGCCACACATGAGTCAGTTTTGCTATAGATTTGTCTTTGTCTTCTTCTCTCTCTACACTCTTTCCAAAGAAATCATGTCCATTCTCTTGCTTTCAGTTATTCTGATCACATCCCATTATTTTTCATTAGTCCTGATCATTCATTCATTTCCAGGCTGAATTCAAGTCCCAAGGTGCCCACTGGGCATGCTCATTTTAATGTCAGGCAGGGACCTCAAACTCAATGCCTCAAGCTTGAAGGTACCACCTTTTCCTTCAAACTGGTCCCTTTCCTTATTGTCCAGTTTCATAAATGGCACAATCATCCAGTTAGTTAATAAAGCCCCAAACCTCATCATTGCCTCCTTCCTTCCTCTCACCACCCACATCCAATCCGTCACCAAGTCTTATCATGTCTACTTCCTCAATATCTCTCCAGTTTGTTCCCTTCTCTCCAGGCCTATTTTCTATTTTCCCTCATTCCTCCCTTCATTCAGCAGTCATTGAATTCTCTGTGAAGTCACTGTGTCAGGTTCTGGGGAAATCATGTTGAACGAGACTGTTGAGGTGTCTGTCCTCATGACATAGTCATTCTACTGAGGGAAACAGACAGTGAAAAGGCAAATGAACAAACATATAAGGAGTTTCAAAGGCAGCAAATTCACGGCTGTGGTAGAGAACAACAGGGGGATCTATTTTAGGTGTTTAGAGAAAAGCTTTTTAAGGAGGTGCTATTTAAGCTAAGACCTGAAGGCTGTCAAAGAGCCAGCAATGCAAAGAGCCACAGAGTCAACTTTCCAGGCGAGGGACCAACGACTGGCTCTTTCAAGGCCACAAAGAGTGCAGCAGGTTACAGAGTAGAAAAGATGCCACTGTGGCTGAAGTGAAGAGAAGGAGGGAGAGGCAGGGACCACACCTTGAGGGGCACTGTAAACCAGAGAAAGATGCTTGCAGCTGATTCCAAGTAAAATCCAAAACCACCACCAGGTTGTAAGTTAGCGAGAGGTGTTATCTCATAACACATTTGGAAAAACTATGACTCAGCCATTGTGAAGAGAAGAAGATGGCAACCCACTACAGAATTCTTGCCTAGGAAATCCCATAGACAGAGGAGCCTGGGGGTGGGGGGTACAGTCCATCGAGTTGCAAAGAGTTGGACACGACTGAGTTTACTAACAGCCATCGTGAGGAGCCTAGACTGCCGCAGGCTAGGAGAAGTAGCAGGAGAGTGGAGAGGAGACCTGTGCAGCTGTCCACGAGCGAGAAATGGTGATGGTGGGGGCAGGTGGAGAGAGGAGGGTAGATACTTGACATATACTTGCGGTAGAACAGAATCTGTCAATAGATTGAACGTGGGGAGTGAGGGGAAGAAAAGAATCAAGTAGGACTCCTGGCGTTTGGGACTGAGCAGCTAGTAAATGATACTAAGATGGGAAGACTGGAGGAGAAACAGGCTTGCAGCTGAATTCATATTTTTTTCCCCTTTGGACATGTTTAATTTGGGGTTTTCTTTAAGCATTAAGTGAAGACATAAAGTAGGCCATTGGTTAAATGAGGCTGGCGATCAGGGAGGTTTGGGATGGACGTGAACATTTGGGAGTGACAGACGTATATGCAGCGTTTGAAGCCATGGGAATGGACGTGCTCACCTCAGGAGCGAGTGCGGAGAGGAGGGTTTGGATAGAGAAGGAATGAATGGAGGGGCCAGTGAGGTAGGAAAAAACAAACAAACCAGGACAGTGTGTTTTCCCTTGAGAGATGAGACATTTTACAGAAGGAAAAAGTCAATCAGCATTGGGGGTGTCTGCTGAGCGGTGAGGTCAGATGGAGCCTGGTTGAAGCCAGCCCATGTGGAGCATCTGCTGTGTACCAAGCACCGAGCACAGGGGCTTAACAGGGGTACACATATACAATGGAATATTACTCATCCATAAACAGAAAAAAAATACTAGCATCACATCAACCTTGTGAGGTAAGTGCTATGATTATCACCTCCACTTCAAAGATTAGGAAATTTAATGCCAGAGAAGTTAAGTATTTTTCTCAAGGTCATACAGTTGGGTAGTGGTAGATCCAGGGCTCAAATGCAGGCATGCTGACTCTAGAAGCCCTGTCTTAACAACCACGCTGAACTGCTTGTCATAACATCAGCTTCCAGAAGCATCTGCTGGATTTGGCAATCTGGCAGTTGTTGGTGATCTTGACAAGAGAAACTTTGGTGAAGGGGTAAAAGCCAGACTGCAGTGACTGAGAGATGAATGGACCCTAAGGAAGCAGAGATGGAGTGTACATGGCTCTTTTGAGAAATTCTCCTATGAAGGAAAGCATAGAGGTGGGTCCATAACTGAAGGGAGGTATGGATCAAAGGAAAGTCTAGCCTTTAAAAAACATTTCCTTTTCCCCTTCCCTCTCCTTTTGTTGTCTTTCTTCCCTAGCCACCTCCTCCGCCCCATTTTTGTTGAGAAGGAATTTATGGAAAGTATGTCTTTGTTAAAGGGAATGAGACAGAGAGTGGAAGGAGCTACCCCCCAAAATCTTGGGAAGGTGAGAAGGGTGGGCTCTAGAGTACATTTTGAAAGGTTGGTCTGAGATAGGAGGAAGGCCTTGTCTTTCTTTTTTAAAAAAAATTATTTATTTTAATTGAAGGATAATTGCTTTAGAATATTGCTTTGGTTTCTGTCATACATCAACATGAGTTACCCATAGGTATACCTATGTCTCTTCCTTCTTGAACTTCCATCCCACCTCCCACTCTTTCCCATCCCTCTAGGTTATTACAGAGCCTTGGCTTGAGTTCTCTGAGTCATATAGCAAATTTCCATTGGCTGTCTATTTTACATATGGTAGTGTATATGCTTCCATGCTACTGATTAGTACTTGGCAAAGATTTCATTCAAAATTGATGGAGAAATCAAAAGCTTTATGGACAAACAAAAGTTAGGAGAATTTAGCACCACCAAACCAGCTTGTCTCCCACTTTGATAAGAAAAGAAGGAGCAGTTGGGCTAGAGTTTGTGGGGAGAAAAGGAAGTTCCTGTCTGATGGTGCTCATTTTCTCAGTGCATAATGAGGTGAGGTTATCAGCAGTGAGGGCTGGGGGTTTGGGAAGAAACAGCAGGACTGACTCATATCCCCATCAATTGTCCCCTGAGCTAGAGCAGTAGTCCCCTCCCTGCTTCTACCTTTAAATTTATTGATGCCTCCAATCTCCACACAGAGGTTAATTTACTCTCCTGAAAGATTAGAAAGTTTAACCCCTGCTCCAAAACCTTCAACGTCTTTACCTGTGTCCTCTTCTGCCTGTAATGCCTTCTCCATGGCCCACCACTATATACTGAAGCCTTCTCTGGAACTCTCCAGGTGGATACAACCTCCCTATCCAGATGGAACTGATCACTTCTCATCCTCTGTGATCAACAGATCTACAAGCCTGGCTCTGAGCCTTCTGAGAGCAGGTACTCTGCTATATTCACCTCCGCACTCCTTCCATGTCAACACAGTGCCTTGTTCATAGCAGATGCTCTACTGTATGTTTATAAACATACATTGACCTGGGAGCACGCATGAGAGTTGATAGACCAGGCTTCTGGTCTTTTTTCCTTCCTGCACCTTGGTTTCCATCTTTTTAACATGAGTGGATGGGACCTGATGGTTTCTAATGCCTCAGTCCTGATACTTTATGCCTCCACTATTGGTGAAATTGCCTGACCCTTCTGGGACACCATTGACATTGCCAATCTATAACCTAAGTTTACAAGCCTCTGGATGAAGACGGATGACTTTTCAACCTACATGTCAGCCTCTTCCTGAATCAGCCCTTCTGGCTAATAATAATAACATGCAGCATTGTTTGAGCATTTCCTATGTTCCATGCTAAGATATTTGTGGTTTTTTTTTTTCTTGTGTAATCCTCACAACAATCATGAAAGTCACGTTTTACAGATGAGGAAACTGAGGTTTGATGAGGTTGGGTAATCAGCCACACAGGAAGGCAGCAGGAATGGGATTCTGACTCAGGCTTTCTACTTTCTTAGCCCTGTCCTTAACCACTCTGCTGGGTGCTTGCCTCTAACAGTGGTCTCCACTATGACTGCACATAGATTCATTTGACAGGTTTTAAACTTATTGATGGCTGGATCATACCCCCAGAGATTCTGACTCAGTTGGTCTGGGGTACAGTCTGGTCCTTGGGGACTTTTTTTGAGGCTCCCTAGATGATTCCATTGTGCAGCCAGGACTGAGACCACTGACCTAGAAACCCAGCCCTCAGGTCTGAAGCTAATCTTGACCTGGGCCACCTCAGCCCCAACAGGTTTTTGGGAAAAGAGTGGGGAATGGAGGTTGAGATAGAGTCAAGACCCAGGGCCAGGAATGGAGGAGGAGTGGTGCGACGGGGAAGGATCTGGAATTCCTCTCATAATAGGCTGGGGCTCAGCAGGCACTATAGGGAGAATCTTGGGTCAAACTTGTGTCCATTGTGACTTCCTTGCCCACCCCACACAGGCATACATGGGTCCTAACCATAAAACTTGCTGTCCAAGGGGAGTGCATATCTTCCTCCCAAGGTTGATCCTCTTAAATCCCCCTCCCACCCAAAGCCTTGGATGCTGCTTCCCATGTGCTCAGACCCTGGCTAGAACACTGTTGTCAGTGCAGGGTATGTAGAATCCTGTGACTTTGTTGTCAACAGACAGTCACCCACCCCCTGGCCTCTTGTCACTGGACCTGCCTCTATACTGAGTCTGACCAAGTTAAGGGTTTACATCTCACTGGACCAAGCTTCCTGCTTGGGAATCAGGTTCCTGGCCTCATGTTCCCCAGGGACTGGTCTCCTTCCTCCCCACCAGTCCTGATGGCCAAGGTCACAGCAAGCCTTACACACAAGCCCACCCAAATTATGACATGACAGGGTCAGGTGACTTCTTTCCAGAGGACTGGAGTGCTCTTTTGAAAGCAGTGCCAGGCCAGGGCAGTCTTCTGCCCCTAGAAACTGGTCTCTGCATGCACGCATGCCAGGGTGGGGTACCCTTCAGGTGGAGAGGGCCTGGTCAGGGGAGGAAGGCTGGGAACTGCTGGGTGGGCCAGGTGGGTGTGGAGGAATTCTCTGTCCAGCTGCACATCTTTATTCATAATGCTTGATTGTTCCTGGCTAGGGAGCTGATCATGCTGTGTTGGGGCGGGGGGAGCCCCGGGCAGGCGGGCAGGCGGTGGGCTCACTCGGCTCCCTTCTTCTGTAACTGCAGTGGGAGTGGGGGTGGCCATGAGCCTAGGGTTCTCAGGCTGCTCACAGCTGGTCCCGATTTGTGGACAATGGGAACTCAGCTCACAGTGCATATCCCATCCGAGCCCCCAGCTCAGTCTGGGACTGCTGGAAGGCTTGCACAGGAATGTGGGGCGGAAAGGCTCAGAGAGCATGCTGCAGAAGAGACTTCGAGAAAAAACTCTGCCAGAGAGGGGAGGGGAGCAGCATGGGGGAGGGCGGTGGGAATGGGGTATGCCAACTGACTTCTGCCCACTGACCTTGCTGAGCCAGGCAGGGCCTCAGCAGTGATCTCCACTTCTGCAGCTTTGGAGCTCGTATTGCCTCCCCACTGGGGGAGGGGTGCCAGCTAACACCCTTATAGGATCAGGGACTCCGCCAAGGGCACACGGAGTCCGCAGCACATCCGGGACTGGCAGCCAGGAGATCAGACCCCAGGCCAAGCTATTCCTGCTCCTAGAGCCGGCTGGTGCTGAAGCTCCAGTCCTTGAATCAGTGCCCAGGCAGCCTGAGCCTTTGTGGACCCAGCTCCCACGGGCCTGCCAGAGAGTGCCTGGGGGTGACATGGAGTCCTGTGGTCCTGGCCCAGCTCCCTCAGAGTGGTGACTCCCTCCATCCCCTCTGCCCTGACAGGCCTGGGGGCATCTGGGCTATTCTGAGGGGATCTAGATCTGGGCTGAGCCAGATGGGGTGGGGGAGATGTGGGGAAATGGAGACGGGAGGAGTAATAATAATAGCCCAGCATGTTCTCGTCACAGCAGAAAAAAAATTGCAACTGTGGTGATGAATGGTAACTAAATTTATTATGGTAGTCATTTTTCAATATATGTCTATAAATAAATCATTATGTTGTACATATAAAACTAATACAATGTTATACATCAATTATATCTCAATTTTAAAAATAGTCCAATATATTGAGCATGTGCCAGGCATAGTTTCTAAGTGTTTTATACATATGATCTCGAGTCATCATCACAGGCACATACGAGGCAGCTGTGGTCATTAACTCCGTTTTAGAGATGAGAATAGTAATGTTCAGAAAGGAGAGATAACCTGCTCAAGGTCTTATGACTAGTGATTTACAGGGCAGAGATCTGAATCCAGGACCATCTGACTCCCAGATGAAGGTTCTTACCATTTAGCTGTGCTTATGAATGCTTCGGGCTATAAGAGCTTTTGAAATGGCATCTAATTCATGTCATTGAACTAGAGGAGGAGTCTCAGTGCCCACTCCAAAGGCACAGATTGAAGTTAATATTTTTTAACTTTTTATTCTACAGTGGAGTTGCTCAGTCATGTCTGACTCTTTGGGATCTCATGGACTGTAGCCTACCAAGCTCCTCCATCCATGGAATTTTCCAGGCAAGAGTACTGGAGTGGGTTGCCATTTCCTTCTCCAGGGGATCTTCCCGACCCAGGGATTGAACTCAGGTCTTCTGCATTGCAGGCAGACGCTTTACTGTCTGAGCTACCAGGGAAGCCCATTCTATAGTGGAGTAGAGTTAATTACCAATGTTGTGTTAGTTTCAGGTGTACAGCAGAGTGATTCAGTTATACATATACATGTATGCATTATTTTTCAAATTCTTTTCCCATTTAGGTTTTACAGAATATTGAGCAGAGCTCCCTGTGCTCTACAGTAGGTCCTTGTTGGTTAACCATTTTAAATAGAACAGTGTGTATATGTCAATCCCAAACTCCCAATCTATGCCTCCAATATGTTGGCCACCTGATGAGAAGAACTGACTCATTGGAAAAGACCTTGATTCTGGAAAAGACTAAAAGCAGGAGAAAGGGACGACAAAGGATGAGATGGTTGGATAGCATCACTGACTCAATGGACATGAGTCTGAGCAAGCTCCAGGAGTTGGTGATGGACAGGGAAGCCTGGCATGCTGCAGTCCATGGGGTCACAAAGAGTCAGACACGACTGAGCAACTGAACTGAACTGAACGAATCCTCCCCCACCAATTCTGTCCCTCCTCCCCATTCACTCTTTAGGTCTGTAAGTCTGTTTCTGTTTTGTAAATAAATTCATTTCTATCATTTCTTTCATATTCCACATGTAAGATATAGCCAGACAGAGAAAGAGAAATATCAAATGAAGTTAAATCTTTAAAAGCCCTGTGGGGAGCTGGCAAATGCCCTGTGAAGTACCCTCCTGCCTGGAGATGGCAGCCCCTGCTCCAGAGAGAGCAGGGGAACACAGGTCACTTGTCTTGCAGATGGAGAGGCTGAGGTCAGCCCGTGAGGAGGAGGAATGGGGTAGACATTCCAAACATCTCCCCAAGGCTAAGCTGGAGTGTTGTGAAAGGCGAGCTTGGCACCAAGCTGGGCTCCTGCTTTGGGAGAGGTAAGTTACTAAGAGACCAAGAATTCTGAGAGAGAGAGAGAGCAAACTAGAGTTAGTTCATTAGGAATATTTGGGACCTTTGTAAAGACACAGGGGCCTCCCTGCCCCGGGCAGCTTTGTCTGTTGCCTAAGCAATCGTCCGTTAAGGCAGCCTGGGCTGGTGATGGGGCACAGGCCAGCAGGCCCCCAGCCCCTGTGCAGTGCTCTGGGAACAGCTCAGCTGGGTCTAAGCCTGGGAGGGCACTGGCCAGAGGCAGAGGTAGGCAGTGGAGGAACCCTTCTGTGCCCATGTTCTGCACAGAGTGCTCCAGATTCATCCCACCAACCTTGCAAAGTGGATGCACTTCATGTGGCTCATGTGGGCCCTGAGGTCCTAAGAGGGGTTTAGCTGGAGGCCACAGGGCTCCTGAATTGCCGAGCCAGGACTGGAAGCTGGGCTGTGCTTGGTCCTTGGGCCAGCAGCCCTGGGTACTGGAAGGGAGGCCTGGGTTTCTGTGCCTACCTCTGACCTGGCCGGCTGGGCCAGGGCAGGGCTGAGCTCGAGGAAGAGGGCTGCAGGCTGCCAGGAGGGAGAGCTGTGTGTGTTTGTGTGTCTCTTTGTGGGCGTGTATGTGCCTGTGCGTTTCTGTGTGTGTGTCTCTCCCGGCGGCTGTTCTGCTTCCTCAGCAGCCTTTCCCTCCCCCCTCCACTTCGTTTCTCTTTCTTCTTCTCCTTATTCCTCATTGTCGTCTTCTTTTTTTTAATGAGACTTAATTAGCGTCGAGTCCCTCCTCCAGCTCCCTCTCCGCCCCCTCCCCGCCCTTGCCCTCCCCTCCCTCTTCTCCCTTCTTCCCGAGGTACAGGCCAAACGATCTGACAAATGCACTTGAGAACAAAGCGCCAGGCTAATTCGAGGCCTGCTCAGGAAGCAGGAGCTGAGCTGAGATAATGGGTCTGAAATAGCCCAGCATGATTATGCTTCCTCAGCCTGTGGCCAGGCGGGTGCAGGCTCGGGCGGGCAGGCGGGTGGCGGGTGGACGGGTAGGCGCCGAACGCCTCTTGCCTGAGTTCCCGCCCGTGGGAGCCTCCAGGCCCAGTCCTGATCTCTTCCTTTAAAGCCTTCCTGATGCCCCCAGGGGTGGGGGTTGAGGACCAACTTTCTGCAGCAAAGTCAGTTCTCCACTGGCCTTCCCAGGAGCCTCTGTCTCTCCTGGGGACCTTCAGACCCTAGCAGGGACAATCACAGATCAGCAGGGGGGCGGACACTGGACCACAGTCACCTGACAGGTTGATGGCAAAGGTGCATCAAGGGTCCAAGAGGCCAGGCCCCCTGGCCTCAACTCGCCTAGCTTGGTGGTACTGTCCCCATCCCGACTTGGCAAGATGGGAGTGTGAGGGGTCATTATAGAGCAGGGCTTGAGCACCTGGTCAGAGCCCTCTAGGAACTCGAGAACTGGGAAATATGGAGCCCTCTGAGATGTCCAGAGAAGAAGGGGTAGCTGGGTGTGTTCTGACATCCCAAGCAAGACAAGACTGGCATGGTGCCCACCAGAGGGGTGGGTCAGATATCACTTGCATATTCTCTGCCTTGGCTTCCTGGAGCTTGTCCAGAACTTGAGGTCAGACTGAGGGAGGAACATTCAGGAGGATGGGACAATGATAAGCAGGAATCACCCTCCACAGCCCCTACCCCATCCCATCCCCCTTACCCTGGTGCACGCTTTCATTCCGATCCAGACATGGCCTGGAGGCCTGAAATGAGAACAGTCATGGATCTTTACTCCCTACGCCCAGTTGAGTTCACTGCCCTTCCCAGACCCAGCGACCAGTGACCTGTGTGTGGACATGTATTCATTTTGCTTCATTCATTCTCCCGATATGCATTTCTTAAGCTCCTCCCAGCACCAGGCTCAGTGCCAGGCCCTGGGGACTCACAGGCAAATTGGACAGAGGCCCTACTCTCAGGGGCCTTTAGTCTGGTGGGGGTGACAGACAAAAACTGAGAGAATACAGTACAATGAGATCCGTGTGGTGACAGTTGGAGTCCAAGAAGCTGTGAGAGCTGAGAGGATCTCAGGGCGGGGGCTCAGGGAAGGCTTCACAGAGGAGGTAACATTTGAACTAGACTTGAAAGATGAATAGGGCTCTGCCAGGGTAAGGATGGAGGGGGCTAGAGATTTGCTCCTTTCAAGGCACAGGGGAACTGGAATGTGAAAGTGCTAAACCAATGTTGCTAATGTCTTAATGCTTGTTTACAACCCCAGGATCCTGGGCCTGGAAGGAGGCAGATGAACAGGAACAGTTGGGCTGAGCCAATGGGCCCCACACTCGCATACAGACCTGCTGGGCCACTTGCCCCTACCCTGAGAGTGATCTGACCTGACACAGGGCTCCAAGTTCACTCCCTCTTCAGAGCAGCAGAACTGACCTTTCCATTCCTCCATCAATCCTTAGCCCTAACCACAATGCTGGAATCCAGACCTCAGCCCTTGACTCCTGTTCTCCAAACAGAACTCTAGGCCTTAGCCTTTTGGTTTACACTGTACACTTTATTTCTGAACCTGTTGTGCCAACCTGCCCTCAGTCCTGCATCCCCTCTCTAACCTCCAGAATCTCAGAGATGCCCTTGCCATCTGCACCATTGCTTTAGATGTAGCAGGCTGTGGAGTAAGCACCTTCTTTTGGTGCTTTTCCACCTCTTGAACTGTTGCAGAACTTAATATAACCTTCCTGGCTTTTCCTGAAGCAAGATCTCTGAAAGAGCCCAGTCCGGGCTTTCTGAGCACGCGTTAGAATTCTCCGGCTGTCTCCCAGAGCTACTGTATATGGTTGCACAGGTTGCAAACTGCACAAGGGTATCTGGCCGAGAGTGTGAGTGAGGGCTGAAATCCAGCCTGCCTTCTCTTTGCCAATCATATGCACATGGGTGCATGCTGCACCTCTTTCTAATTAGCACAGAGGTGCTGAATGCCATGAGGGGTCCCTTCTCTCCTCCCTCTGTCTCCACCATGACCCAGCCTCATCTTTGCATTGGAGAAAGGAGATGGGAGATGGTGAACTCTGCAAGGCCCTTTCAGCTGAGAAAACTAGGTTTGTGAGCTGCAACAAATATCTGGTGAGCAGGGCCAGCTCCGGGACAGAGGCTGTTCCGGGCTGTGCAAAGGGACTGTGAGTGAGGATTAGAGAGAGGAAATGAAAATTGGGGATGGCCCTCAGGGGAATTGACTGCAGATGATGTCAGAGAGGAGGCTGCCTCCTGGAGAGCAAGGGACCCGAATGCAAGGCTGCAGAGATGGGGGTGGGGGTGGGGAGGTGTGGGAAGGAGGGGGCTATCTCCAGTGTCCCCAGCAGTTAGGCAGGCAGCTACCTTCAAGGCCCAGGCCCCAGTCGGCCCACCTGGCTTCCTGACCCCTAGCCGCCTCCTGGCTCTTCTGGCACCTTGGGAGCTGAGGAGGCACATTCCTGTGGAGGCCTCCAAGGACCCTGGGTGGAGGGCAGGGAAGAGGGAATCATGAGGACAGGGTCTTACCTCCTGGAAGCACGTTTCCCAGCTGGCGAAAGGACTCACTCCTCCAAACATGGATATATTCTCTCAGCCATGTTACAAGACGTGTGTGTGCTGTGCACGCTTAGTCACTCAGCTGTGTCCGATGCTTTATGGCCCCATGGACTATAGCCCACTAGGCTCCTCTGTCCATGGGGGTTCTTCAGCCTAGAATACTGGAGTGGGTTGCTGTTTCCTTCTCCAGGGGATCTTGCCAACCCAGGAGTAGAACCAGGGTCTCCTGCATTGCAGACAGATTCTTTACCAGCTGAGCTACCAGGGAAGCCCATATTACAAGATAGGTATTATTATTACTATTTTTCCCCCATTTCACTCCCCTGTCAGCCATGGGCATGAGCTGAGAGCCAAGTGTCACCCGTTAATGATCTCCAAAGCTCAAAACATTCTGTTTTGGAAGGATTAACTCCATTCTGCAGATGAGGAAAACTGAGGTCACATACAGCTATTAAATGGGAGAGTTGTCAATGACGGCCTTGGAGCAGAGCAGGGAGGGAGGAATGTTTTGAAAGAAAGCAAGCAAGAACGCCTGTGTGTGTGTGTATGTGTGTGCATGTTCGGCAAGGGGCCAGGATGCCTCACAGAGCACCCACGCCATCTGGTCAGAGAAAGAGAGCTGGGAGGGCCCAGCTGGAAAGTGGCTTTGTGATGGGTGGGGAGGGCACTGGGTGGTAGGGGGGTCTGGTAGTGTGGTTAGAAGGTTGTGCCACGGAGGAGGGCAGGCTCCATTTATTGATATTTTCCCCTGAGTTTGCGAAGAGCTCTTTCTTCTTTTTCGAAGGCTGGGGCTTTCTCTCCAAGGCTCTGATACTGCCTGCCCCTCTCTGGGAGATCCTCCTGCTCCCAGGTCCCCAGCTGGTGCCCCCAGTATTGCTCCCTAATTCCAGCAGGGCAGGCAGCGTGCCCGCATGCCCAATTGGTTCTTCCAGCACACACAGGTAATTCATCTCAGCCTCCTTTCCAGGCCCCTGCCCCCAGATGTGCAGTCTTCCCAGCATCCAGAGGCCAGCTCACCCCA
Source organism: Capra hircus (assembly GCF_001704415.2). Lineage (NCBI taxonomy): Eukaryota > Metazoa > Chordata > Mammalia > Artiodactyla > Bovidae > Capra > Capra hircus. Next base: position 12,214,729 of record NW_017189516.1, on the reverse strand, counting down.
CCCATATCACCGGCCAGCTGCAGCCCCTCATTTCCCGGAGAAGAGAGAACTAATAAAGGACAGTCTCTGAGCTGCAGCGCCTCCCCTCCAATTCTTTCTTGCCACAGCCACCCCATAAAACTGAGGAGAGAGATATAAAGAGAGCAAGTGTGAGTGGAGATAGAGTTTCCAACTGAGGAAGGGAGTGGGGATGTGTGGCTAGGGCTGGGACAAGAGTGGGGCCTGACAAAAATGGAAGCCCCTGTTCACAGCCACTTTGGTCCCTATGCCAGCTCCAAAGGAAAGAAGGGTGATATGGGTCGGAAATAGAGGGTGACAAATATGCCATAGATGGTGGGTTCAGTGTGGGCACCCAGGATGGGGAGTCTGAGGGCACCCTTACTCCCTTCCCCTTCCTTTCCTGGATCCCTTCCAGAACCCAGAAGGAGAGTCAGGAGCTCTGGTCTCCAAGCCTCGCTCCACACCAACCCAGAATGACCTTGCTCTGCTCCTGTACTTTTCTATGCAGGCCTCAGTCTCCCCAGCTGTGGAATGGGCTCTGCCAGCCAGACAGTTTTCAAGTCTATGAGTCAGGACAGGGTGTGCTGTTGGTTGTGCTCTGTGGGAACATGAGGGAAGCCCCTTGTTTCTCACCTTTCGCACCTGGCCTAGCCCTCAGGAGAAGGTGGGGTCTTCCAGGGGTCTGAGCTAGGTGCTCTGGGATGGGCAGAGTCTGAACTCTGCAGAAGGAGTGCTCTGTCTCATTCTGTTCAGGAGAAAGAGGTAGGAAAATCCTTTAGGCTAAGAAACCCTCCCTCTCCCCACTCATGGGGTATAATACTCATCCATTTATTTACTCAATATTCATTTATTCACTCAGTAATTACTCAACAATTTATTGAGTGCTACATGCCAGCCACTGTTGCAGGTATTGGTGATAAAGCAGTGAATAAATGTGAAAACCCCTGCCCTCATGGAACTGACATTATAGTGAAGGGAGAGAAAGACAGTAAGCAGATATAAACCATAAATCAGAGTTTGAGGATGGGGGCCAGAAGCAAGGCCAAGGGTCTCTGGGCCAGAACCTCTCCTCCCTGGCATTGCTTTCAGAGAGGAGCCCTGTGCCCTTCTCTCACAGCAGCTCCTCTGCCAGCTCTAGGCCAGATTGGGTTGAGTTCAGGATTTCAGGCTAGAGTGCAAGGACCAATTCTTCGGATCTGAATCCTGGACTAGGAATCCCTTCCTGCCCTGCTTACTGGGCCCTGCCTGCTTGAGATGGACTGAGATTAGCCCTTTGAGTGCAGCCTGAGCTGGCACTGCTGCAGCCCCATCCATGGCCAACACTGACCTTCCCAGTGGTAGGGGCTTGGTCTCCCTTCTGCCAAGAAGGGCATGATAGAGCCCTGGAGTGGGGGTTGTAGGACTAGGCCCTAACCCTCTCTCTGCCATCTACTCCTCAGCTGACAATGGGCAAAAGGTTAGTCACCACTTACCTTGCTTATTAGGAAGGTGGCACATGTTAGAATACTTTAGCAACAGTCAAGTTCTTGCCAGAGATTAGTTTATTTGTGTATGCCTTTGCATGTCTCTGGGCTCTTGTTCAAAGTGGGGCTTCAGTGTTTATCGACAGAGCCTTTGCATTAAGACAGCACCTGCTCACTCCTTCGCCCAGCACACCCGTGGTTCCGGGAATGCTGTTGGGAAGGGACATCCAGAGCCATTGATCTTTGCTTGGCAGCTCTTACTCTTGCTCTGGATCTGTCATGGGCTGTATGTCCTGGGCCAAGTCCTTTGACTTCTTGGAAACCAAGGGAGTCAATCCTAAAGGAAATCAACCCTGAATATTCATTGAAAGGACTGATGCTGAAGCTGAAGCTCCACTACTTTGGCCACCTGATGCAAAGAACCTACTCACTGGAAAAGACCCTGATGCTGGGAAAGATTGAAGGCAGGAGGAGAATGGGCCAACAGAGGATGAGATGGTTGGATGGCATCACTGACTCAATAGACATGAGTTTGAGCAAACTCCAGGGGATAGTAAAGGACAGGGAAGCCTGGCATCCTGCAGTCCATGGGTCACAAACAGTCAGACATGACTGAGTTGCTGAACAACAGTGGAAAACTGGGGTTGGGGTGGGGATGCTTAGGCCACCCCAAGCTTCACTGTGCCTCCCTGGGGGCTGAGAGGGTGAATATCTCAGAAGACTTGTAACCCATGTGATAGCACAGTTAAGAAGCTCTGTCTCCATGCAGCGCTGGGATCCCAGCATGGCTCCAGAGCTGGGAGCAGGAGTCCAGAGCCCTGCTCTGCCCTTCCCCTTTCTCTGTGGGTTTCTCAGCCTCTCAAGTGTCTCGATGTCTCAGAAGCTCAGCATGCCTGGTCCACTGGCTGGGTCGAGGAGCCACAGGGCAAAGGGCCCAAGGCCATCATGGGCCAACCAGGGATCCACCAGCTGCTCCAGGTGCAGTGGGACACCCTTCCTCCCTCTCCCCCTGGACCCACCTCCCTGTGCTCTCTTCATGCTCAGCTGAGGCCAGCACCATCCTAACAGGCCACCTCCTTCTGGCCACCACCTGTCCATTGGCTCCAAGTTCAAATCTCCCCCTTCCCATCCAGGTGGGCCTAGGAAGCCAGGCTGTTGTCCAAGGACTAATTTCAGATACACCATCTAATTTCTATAATTTTTTAATAATAGTGTGTCGGCTAATTCCAAATTCCTCAATTTTCCCTCCCTTACCCCCTTTCCCTTTCCCCTTTGGTAACCATAAGTTTGTTTTCTGTGTCTTCGATCCACTTTCTTTCATAGAGGCAGCATAATGTTGAAAAAAGAACATTCAAACTTGTCGTTCCAGGTTTAAACCTAAGATCTGCCATCTCCTAGCCTTGGGATATCAAACAAGTCCTTGAACTTATAATCACCAGTTTCTCTTCAACCTAAATGAGGGTACTCTCTAGTGCCTGCCTGTTTTCCCTACCTCACAAGCCCCAGGATGGGGGCCTGTCATTCACAGTCTGTTCAAAAAAGGATATTTCAGGTACCTCCCATGTGCCAGACACTGTTCTGGGAACAAGCGGTGCTATAGTGAAATGGGAGACAAACTCTCTGCCTTTGAGCAGCCTCCTATCTAGAGACAGGACAAATAGCTCATATAACATCAAGTGGTGACAAACCCTACAAAGATAAAGCCAAATGAGGGGGCAGGGAGTGAGGGCAGTGGGGCCCTGGCTCTGTCAGCCCCATCTCCCTGCCCTCCAGAATCCACGTGGCTCCTTGCATGTGAGTGGCCCAGCCAGGAAAGCAGAGCAGGACACTGATCTGGAAACCCAGTGGCCTGGACTATTTCTGTCCCAGAGCCCTGGCCCTGATCCAACCCAGATCTCAGTCTCCCTTGCTTCTCCAGCTCCAATTCATGAACTGGGCAAAAAGCCGTCTCTGTTTGCCCTCCTGCCAGTCTTCCCAGCCGGCTTCCAACAGTCAGCCTGGGCAACCCCTCAGGCCCGGCCCCCCGTATGGGTTCTCCCCTCCCCATTCCCATTTCCTACTCTGGGTACAATTGGGCCCTTGCTGTCCTCTGCCCACGAACTAGAAGGCAGTGGCTCAGAAGCAGCTCGGCTTCACTGAAGTGGTACTAATGCCATCTCCTATGACCTAACGGCAGAGAGGGAGGAATGAAATTGACTTGGCTTCCCAGAGGCCCTCCAGAGCTCAGCCCCTCCCTGCCAAGGACACTGTGGCACTTGGCCTGGTAGAGCGTGGCATACCCCTAGAGGGCAGAGAGCTGGTGAGGGTGTCCTCAGACTAGGGGAAGGCTGAAGGGTCAGAGCAGAGGGGTTTCTTCATGAGGCCCTGCACCCCTCTGGGTCTCCCTTTGATGGATATGTCTGAAGGCTAGTGGTCTGGAGGCAGTTCTTATTATTCCTGCTAAATGTGTTTGTTTTGCTTTTGCTTTTACATTTTGATAGCTTAACACTGATGGAGCTACTACACACAATTTTAAATTGTTGACAAAAAAATTTTTTTTTCTGTTTGCAAAAGTTAGTCAATTCATTGTAAGAAATTTGGGAGATACAGAAAAGTATTAAGACAAAAATATATTTCCCACCACCCCCTACCCAGATATAATCTCTGTTCATATGTTGGGTGTATTCCCTGCTGTCACTTTTCTATGCCTCGCACTAGAGCCCTGGGTAGCTACACCAATACCTAAACGGGCACATTTTCATATATGTGAGAACATGGATAATAACAATAGTTAATGTTTATCATATGCCTACTCTATGCTGAGCCCTGTTCTCTGCTCTTTGCATGCATTAGCAGGATTGTTCTTCCTAATAATCCTTAAAGGTAGGTGCTATTATTAACTCCATTTTCCTTCTGAGGAATATCCAACCCAAGGTCATACCTCTAGTAAGTGGAAGAGCTGGAAAATGAACGAGATTCTCTTGACTTTCAGAATCTATGTGTTTAATAATGGTATTAGACTGCTTTCGGCGCTTTCCTGGTGGCTCAGATGGTAAAGAAACTGCTTGCAATGCAGGAGACTCAGGTTCGATTCCTGGGTCAGGAAGAGCCCTTGGAGGAGGGCATAGCAACCCACTCCAATATTCTCGCCTGGAGAATTCCATGGACAGAGGAGCCTGGTGGAGTACAGTCCATGGGTCGCAAAGAGACAGACACTACTGAGTAACTAATACTTCCACTTTCACTACTTTTCAGACGGCTTTCACAGTTTTAAAATTATAAAATATATATACAAAAGGATATTTACAATGTTCATGCCCAACTTAAGGGATAGTAATAAAACAAGAATCTGTGATACCACCACTCAGCTTATAATATAGAGCATCACTGTTCGTGCTTTATTTCCTTTCTGTTTCATAAGCCATCAGGCACATGTCCTTGTATCAGCCGCAACTCTTAGATAAGTAAGTAAGCAAGTGTTAGTCGCTCAGTTGTGTCCAACTCTTTGCCGCCCTGTGGACTATAGCCCGCCAGGCTCCTCTGTCCATGGAATTCTCCAGGCAAGAACACTGGAGTGGGTTGCCATTTCCTTCTCCAGGGAATCTTCCCTACCCAGGGATTGAACCCTGGTCTCCTGCATTACAGGTGGATTCTTCACCATCTGAGCCACCAGGGAAGCCTCAAACCTGAGAAGTAAGCACCACCCACTCCCATTCCAGTGGGCCAGGAAACACTCATTCATCATTGCCTTCAACACACTGTTTTGTACACCTATGATATGCCATGCACAGTGCTGGTGACATCACAAGCACTCTGGTGACACTATGGCAGAGGACACAGATATGCTTCCTGCTCTTATGGAGGGTTTAGTCTAGTGGGGGACAAACATTCAGTGACTAGCAACCAAGCAGTGGCTTAACTATGGTTGACATAAGGGGAGATGTGGGCTATTAAGAGGGTATATGACAGATATTCCTGGCCTAGCCTTGGGCCATGTGACTTCAAAACATGGCCTGCCTCCTCTCTTGCTGTTGGTGGGGATGGGAATGGGAAGGGCAGGCAGGGCTCCTATCCACCTAAAGTTACTTTAGAGAGACAGAATCTGCTGGCTGGTGGCCCTCAGCCTGGGCCCAGCTGAATCAGCTTTTGCATCTTCTTTCTTCTCCTATAGTCACCACCAGGGGAAGACTTGGCCCTGCTCCTCTGCCGAGTCCTGCCCCTAGTGGCACTCTGAGCAGCTGAGTGCCCAGTCAGTTCTTAACTGTGGTTAACAACACAGGTTCCTAGTAAGGAATCTTCCTACACTGTTGGGAATATAAGTTGGTGCAGCCACTGTGAAAAACACTATGGAGGTTCCTCAGAAAAATAAAAATAGAATTATCATATGGTCCAACAATCCCACTCCTGGATATATATCCAGACAAAACTATAATTCAAAAACATATATGCACCTCTATGTTCATAGCAGCATTATCACAATAGCCAAGACCTGGAAAGAAACTGAATATTAATCAACAGATGAGTGGATAAAGAGGTGGTACATGTACACAATAGAATACTACTCAGCAATAAAAAGAACAATATAATGCCATTTGCAACAACACAGATGCAACTGGAGATTATCATACTAAGTGAGAAAGACAAATCCTATATATATCACTTATATGTGGAATCTAAAATATGACACAAATGAAACAGAATCATGGACATACAGAGCAGACTGGTGGTTATCAAGGAGGTGGAGGCTGGCAAGGGATAGAGTGAGAGGTTCAGGTTGACAGATGTAAGCTTTTATATATAAAATGGATAAACAACAGGTCCTACTGTATAGCACTAGAACTATACTCAATATCTTATGATAAACCATAATGGAAACAACATTTAAAAAATATGTATATACATATACGAATCACTTTGCTAAGCAGAAATTAACACAACACTGTAAATCAATTCTACTTCAATAAGAAAGTATTAAAACTCAAAAACATCCATCCATTCTTCAGGCAAAGTGCTTAGCAGCAAAGTATAATTCAACCAGGGTTTGAATCCTGGTTGTGCCATTTACTAGTTGTGTAGACTTGGGCAAGTAACCAACCATCCTAAGCTTTATTATCCCATCTTTAAAATAGAGTTGGCAATGCTAGTACCTATAGCATCAGATAGTTACAAAGACTAAATGGATAGAATAGCATTTGATACTAAATAATAAAGATTAGCTCTTTATAGCTTTTGCTATTCCACATGGCCTAAGGTAGGAGGCGAGTGTTGTTCTGAGCTCTGCGTTGGACCTCTCTAAGCAACCTATTGCCTAGAGTATGGAGGCTGAGACTTTGCTCTGTTTCTTTGCCCTGACAGAGATCCATAGAACCTACAGATGTCATAGCTGGAAAAACCCTCAGAGACCATCCAGGTCAGCTACTCCCCGCTTCTCAATGGATGGGAAACTAGGCCCAGGGAGGAGGCAGGGAGTGAATGATAGAAAAGGGGTTTTGACCTTGGTCTTATAGTCACAGCCTTAGGTTGGTTGCTAAGCACTCAAGCTTAGATTCAGATCTGGGCTTTGGCACCTGATGGTACTTGATGGCTGTGTGACCTCAAGCAAGGAATTTAATTCATGGGAGCCTCAGTTTCCTGGGCTGTACAGTGGGAATGATAACATCTACCTCAAAGGGGTGTTGAGAGAATTAACTAGAATAATGCATGTAAAATGCTCAATATGGGGCCTGGCACAGAGGAGCACATGGTAGTTGTCATTTGCAAGTCAAGGGCTTTCACTGCACCGGGTTGCTGGTGCTGGTGACCAGGTGGCGCTCACTGAGCAGGCCCAGCCGACCCCAGGGGCTCACCGACCGACCCTGTGCCCATTTGGCTGGCCTATTCCTCCTCTCTACTCTCAGACCCTCTGTGCCTGCTGTGAAGGCAGCCTGACTGGCTTAAACTGGAAATGGCCTGTCAGGGGCCTGGCTGGATTAGATGCACTTGAGCCCAAGGACAAAGGAGATGCCAGGTGGCGGCGTGAAGGCATTGCCCGTTCTCTCAGCCTGAGGGGACAAGCATGGCTTTCTCTGTGTTCTTCTTTAGGCTGAGCCTGGTGGGAGACCCAACTGCCTTAAATGTCATTCCTGGGGTCCCTTTGAGCCAGTGTGGCTCCCCTCAGAGGCCAGCTCATACGCTAGGTGAGTTGGAGCCATTTAACAGAAAGACCGTCACGGGATGCCTGTCACAGCGGTTTTCCTGCCTGGCTGCATGCTGGAACCCTCCTATGGAGCGTTAGAATGACCATGCCTGGTCTTTACCTCGGACTCTACTTTATTGATCAGGACTGGGTCCCAGGAATGGACATTGTGTTGAAGCTTCTCATCTGATTCTAATGAGAGCTCCCGCACCAGATGCTCTGTAAGGTACAGCAGGTGATTCTGAAATGCTTTGGCTGAGGCTCCTGGCCTCAAGATACACTCAGGTCAGTGGGGAAATAAGTAAAGAAACAAGGCAATGGTGTGTGAGCTCTGACAGGAACGTAAAACTATGCTGGCAGCAGAAATGGCCTTTGGCTGGGCTGGTTCACAGAGGAGGTAGCATTTTAAAGCGAATCATCCGTGCAGTCAGTCAACAATCAGGGATTATTTACTGAGCATCTACTATGTACCAGGGACAGTTCCAGGTGTTGGAGATGCAGCAGTGACCAAGAGGGTTAGGGTTACATTCTCAAGGGACCCAAGCTTCCCCCCTCTGCTGGGAGTGCAGGAAACACAAGCTAGAGGTGACCTTAGAGAGCAGCTTGTCCAGCCTTACTCTTCCTTTATTCTAGGTGGGGAAACTGAGGCCCAGATAGGGGATAGGACCATGATCAAACAGTTGTAACAGAGCCAGAAGTAGAATTCCAGACACCCAAAGCAGACTGCAGGGGGCATCGGTGACCTGATACCATGGGTGCTGGAGAGAGTGCCAGGGACTTGGAGCCCCTGGAGCCCTGTCTCCAAAAAAGCTTCCATTCTAGTAAAGATGTCTTATGAAGGGTCAGTGGTATGAATGACAGAGAAGGGGCTGTGACCTTGGTCTTGTAGTCACAGCTTTAGGTTGGGTGCTAAGTGCTAAGCACTTAAACTTAGATTCAAATCAGAGCTTTGGCACCTGATGGCACTTGATGACATGGAAGCAGGGAAAGGTATTCCAGGGAGATGGAACATCATGAGAAAAAGAGGGCAGGAAAGAAGAGGGCTTGTTTTACCAATGATATTTGGTGTGGCCAAAGCCTTGGCATTAAAAGCAGAAGTGGCAAAAGAAGAGAAACAAGACCTAGGCAGGACCCAGATACTGGGAGCGGGTATGCAGAGACCAAGGTGTTGGAATTTAGCCTGAGAACAACAGGGAGCAAAGTAGTGACTTCCTTGGATTTGTGTTTAGGACAATGACTCTGGGACTGTGCAGAAGAAGCTGAGCCACTGACCCATCCTAGGTGCATTTTTCTCCTGAGCCTACAGCAGTCAGGATCCTGAAGTACTGATTTCCCTTTGAGGGAGGGCGTACTTGAGGTAAGGTTTGGCTGCAAGGAACAGTGAGCATGTGGCCATCTGTTGGGTGTACTTTTCCAGGATATTAACTTATTTAATCCCCATAACATCATCTTAGGTAGGCCTGGTTCTTTTTTCCATTTTACAGATGGCAAACCATTTTCCCAACATCACATAGTTGGTAAGTCACAGAACCAGGATTCGATCCCGGACAGTTCACACTCTTAAGCCCTATGCTATACTGCTTCTTGAAATACCCGTTATCTTTAAGAACTCATGGTCTTAAAGGGGTGCCATAGGAGCATCACCACAATTCCTGTGCTTCCAGGAAGGCAGTAGGCACTTAATCTTTTTTGAGCTTGGCTTTGTCCCCTTGAGAGCAAGGACACCCATTGGTGCAAGGCTGGACCTGGCCTGTTTGTATTCCAGACTCTGATCACCTCGACACTCCTGCATGGCACCCTTATGCTGAATGACTTCTCTTCAAACCCAGCTGGGGATGTTTGGAGGAATACAGGGAGGACATATGTTCTTTCCTGGAACAAAGGAGGGTACTCAGCGAATACCTGGAGGTTGAATGAGTGAGTGAGTGAACAAAGAATGAGTGATGCCTTGGGTTGAGCCCCTGCAGCAGTACAGCACAGCGGCCAAGCACGGGCTTTTGTGCCAGGAGGGTCTGGGTTCAAATCTTGGTTTCACCAACTGCCACCCGAGTGACCATCCTAGACACACACCCTCATTTCCTGCCAGGACTATTTGACAGTTTGACATGAGAGCTAAAGCTATGAGGGTCCATGGGAAGCCCCTTTGAGAACGTAATCTACACTCTGGACTGTCTCCCCCAAATAATACACCAAGCTGTCGATTTTCCACATCAGATCAGGGGGTTAGGGAACCTTTAAAGACTGGACCCCACGTTGAAGAGTCTGACCCCAGGTGCCATCACAGGAGTTATGTTGGGGCACAGGGTAGTCTTTGCTCACTACTCTGCTCACCCCTCCCCAGGACCTTCACATTGGGAGGGGGCATTTGGAAAGAGAACTTCAAGGAAGCCTGAGAAGATTCAGGATAAGGGGATGGGTCCCTTGCCATCTTGAGCCTGTCTGGCTCTTCGACCCTCTCCCACTCCAAAGACCAGAGGCCGGGTGGGTGAGGCTAGAGAGGCTACCAGATCTAGACCAGCTTAGACAGGGGGTTGGAGGAAGAACAGGAGTTAGGAGACAGCAAAGAATGCCAGCTGTTGAACAGCCCTTCAGGCACCAGCTGGAGCCTGCACAGTCCTCGTCTTCTTCACCTCATACATAAGACTACATGTATCCATCGGAGGAGACATTAGCCCCGTTTGCAGATGAGAAAACTGGCTGGGGGAGGGGGGGAGTACAAGGCCCCTCAGCCCAGAAGTCACCAAGTCATGAATGGAACTCCCCCTGCTTCACTCCAAGGCCCTTATTGTCTTCTTTGTACCATCTTGCCTTGAGGGAAGACATGGCACCCAGGCCAGCTGAGCTCAGCCTTGTGGGTGGGCAGCTAGTGGGCATCCATCAGACACCCATGCCAGAATATCCACCTCCTGCCCTGTTCAGGTCTCAGACAAGCTGTGTCGGGACCCACAGCCAGCCATCCGGAGTGGGTGGTGAAGCCACAGCTGAGTTTATTAAGAGCAAAAGATAACTCCAGCTGCACAGGAAACTCAGTAACCCTGATTATGTGTTTATTCTTTCTCTTCCCTGCCTCTGCTCTCCCCCTCCCACCTCCTTCCCTTCTTTCTTCCTGCCTCCTCCCTGTCCTCCTGCCCACCTTCTGTCTTCTCTAGAATCTGCCTCCTGCAAGCTGCCCTCCACCCTCATCCCCTCTTTCCCCGTGCCAGCCCCAGCATGGCCAGCTTGCTCTAGTCTCCAAAGGCAGGGGCTGCCCACGTAGTAAAGAAAAAGACCCAAACTTCTCTCTGGGGAGGCAGCAGTGGGCGGGGGGAGCGGGCGGGAGACACAAGCTAGAGGTGACCTTAGAGATCAGCTTGTCCAGCCTTACTCTTCCTTTATTCTAGGTGGGGAAACTGAGGCCTAGATAGGAGACAGGACTATGATCAAACCGCTGTAACAGAACCAGAAGTAGAATTCCAGACACCCAAAGCAAGACTCCAGGGGGCATTGATGACCTGATACCATGGGCGCTGGAGGAAGTGCAGGGACTTGGAGCCCCTGGAGCCCTGTCTCCAATAAAGTTCAGGATGAACTGATACCCATCCAATTCCTTCTGTTGGTCTAGAATTCTAGAGCTACCAGCTATCCAAGGCCACAGGACTCAGTAAGGTGAGTCACACTTCTCTGAATCAGAGAGGGAAATAGAGGAATGGTGCCAGGAAGGCCTTTGACCCTGAGACGCAAAGCCCCATGGCAGGCCTGGAAATGCTTCAGTGGGGTGAGCAATAGAAGGAAGAGGAAAGATTCGTGTTTGACAAGAAATTACTTCCTGCCAGCAGGCTCTGTGGGCTAATGGAAATGGCTGAACAAACATGGCTAGGACCTCTCCTTCCCTAGAGATCTCTCAGAAAGAGGACAGCCTGCCAAAGCCCCTCAAGATCCTGGTCCCTTGGCAGCTGCATTTTGTGGGGCACACCGGTGGAGTGCCTCCTTGGGGGAGGAGCCTGGGGATCAAGGTGGAGGGAGGAAAGGGGATTTGCTCAACTAAAAAAAAAAGTCTCCATTAACCCAAGCTGACACATCGGTATTAGCTTTTCCTACGCTAAATTACACAAGGATAAACTTGGGGCTGGAAGAGAAACCACACCGATTAGCGTCAGCTCCAGACCCACCGCACCATGACCAGGGGCAGGGGCAGGCATTTCTTTCCCCTTTCATTTCTTCCTCAGAGTTTTAATTCCCCTGTCTTGCTGTGGAGTGCCAGGGACACAAACTGAACTCATCACATTCTCCACTGAGCCAACATGAACTCTCTGCAAGCTTGAAAAGGGTATGGCAGGAGTGGGGTACCTTCCTTAAGCCCTTGAAGTTGGATAGACCAGAAGAGAAGAAAGTAAAAGAGGAAATGGTCATTCAAGACATCAGCGGAGAGTAAAACTAAACTAAATGGGAACTTTAATGAAACTGACCAGATCTCACTTTGTTCCTGGAGTCCATTCCCAGCCACTGTCACTGGGCCCTGGGTTCTCCCAGAGGCTCCATGTCAAGGCCAATGGGACAAGGAGTGATGGGGGCCTGGAAGCCACAGCTGGGATTCTGCTCTAGGAGTGGGGGCAGGGGACAGCGCTCACCAGACACTGCCTATAGGCCCGGAACTTCACCAAGCATATTGCCTCACTTCTCTTGCAGAAACCCCACAACACCACTCTGCAGTTGGGATGATCAACCCCATGTTCCAGATGAGGAAACTGCAGCTCAGAGAGGTTGGGTGACATGCCAAAGGCCATACAGCTATGAAATGGTAGAGCCCAACCGGAACTCATATCTCTTGGACCTGCTTCCCCACACCCCACGGCATCTGTCAACTGTCTCTGAAAAGGAGTTGATGAGAAACAAGAAACAATGAAGGATCCTTTTTTTTTTTTTTTTTCATGGATCATGGATCAGTTCTGGGGACCTCAGGCCATGCCTGGTCTCTCAGTCCCTACCCTGTCTGCTCATTGGCTGACCTCATCTCAATCCCTAGGAAACATACACTCTTCCTCTTGTTGGATGTAGGGGCAGGTGAGAGCATACCTCAGTCTGTCCTTAGCCCCTTGGCCCAGGAAGAAACAAGCCTTTGACTCAGACCCAGGAGCGAGTTCAAAGTGCAGACTCAGCCTAGTGGTTCAGACGGCCCAGTTCAGACATTAATCCTAGCTTGTCGATGTATTGGTGGTAAGACCTCAAGCCGGTTGCTTAATTCCCCTGTCTATTCTTTTCTCATCTTATAAAATTGGCGTGATCATAGCACTCACCCCATAGGAAAGTTATGAGGATTATGTGGGTTTATACTTGCAAAATACTTAGAACAAGGTCTGGCCCCTGGGAAGTACTATGTAGATGTTAGCTCTCATCAACATTTAGTACTACCAAGAACTCCTGCAGCACCAACAAGAAAAATTGCCCAGCAGGATGCGTCAGGGGATCCCTTGTAATGATTCAACAAGGACTGGGGTTGCCCAGTAGCAGAACTTAGGGTGCCTGCTCTAATGATTCAATATGAAGAGCTATTGCTCAGGGCAGTCCTTGCAAAATCTACTTTACCAATTCACTCGCAACAGTTAGAAATGATCAGGTCGAACCGTAGGAAATTGCCAATGCTTGACCACCTTTGACCTAGAAAAATGGCAATTTCATATGGTTTAACCTAACAGCAGAGTTCATTTTGTGGTGGGTGAGGGCTGCTTCGGTCCCCACTCATTTCTTACCTCCTCAGCTGAGGAAGGTTGCTAAGCATATGTGACCCATTTCTATAAGGAGTAAATAGTTGGTTTCTGGTAGGTGCTTCCAAAATACTTTAAAACTGGGCTTCCTTGAGAAGTTGAAACATTCCTCCTGGAACCAATTTTGCCCTATTAGAGTCCTTGATATTTAGAGCCAAGAGGGATTTTGCGAGGGGGGGGGGACCTTTATTTTTAGATGTCTGAAGATGAGTGGTGAGTAATCAAGGATATTAATGGTATTGCTGGAGGTGCTGGAAGGCAGGGGTCACTGGACATGGTGTCTGCCACCCTGGGAGACCGCCAAGCCTTGTGGAAACTGAATAGAATGGAAGACGGCAGGGTTCCTGGCATCTCTGCTCTTTGATGGCCCCCAGATTTAAGGAAAATGGCTCAAGGAGAAAGCATGTGTGCATGCAGGGCAGGCATCCTCTTCTTTTACCTCCACCTTGATTCTCTTTCTACTGGTGCCCATGGCATGCTACGGTCCCACTGAACCTCAGTTTCTCCTCTATTAGTTCCATGACATTAAGGAACACATTTGTCTTGTCATCACTGAATCCTCAGCACTTCACCCATCTCTGGACACAGAGTGAGCCCTTGGTAAATGCTTTCTGAAGGAATGAATTAATAAACAAATGAAGCCCATGGGTTCTGTCTTGCTTAGCAATCATAGTTTCCAGGAAGAAACAATGAGATTCTATGAAAATCCTTTCCAAGAATTTGAAGTGCTACACAGATGCCTGAGGACGTCATGGGTGTTGTCCAGGCTTGTGGTCAAGTCTCCTCAAAGTAGTCAGAGCCTGAAGTCTCAGAATGATAAGAGCCAAGGAAGAAGAGGCCAAAGGGGCAGGACGAAGCCACTTCAGAGTCAAAAAAGTAAATAAATAAATGAAGTATGTGCGAGTAGCTCTACTGATGGTGATAAAAAAGAAATATGGTTTATCTGCTGCAAGAAGGATTTATATCAGAGCTTCCATACACCGTGGGGAAGTGAAGCAGAGTGGATGTCCTTCCCTGAACATCTCGAAAAACAGAAAGCCACCACTCTCATCACATTGTCCTCAACCACTCACAGCCAGTGGGGCCTGGGGCTAATCCTTTCACCTCTTTGGGCCTCAGTTTCCCCATCTGTAACTGGGGGTTGGGGGATGGTGGGAGACCCTATGGTCTCTACAGTTCCTTCCAGCTCTTAAAGTCTGGAATTTTGTCTGGAGGCTGGGCTGTGCTGGCATTACTTCAGAAGGATGTAGATGGCTATAAAAGTGATGGGATCCCTGGAGATGGAGAATCCTGCAGGGAAGCCCCCTCCCCTGGCCCTCCACCTCCTGCCCTTTTTAACTGCTGCAACCACAACCCTCCCCTGCTCTCCCGCGTTCCTCCTCCCCAAACCCCCACAGCTCTGTCTGGAGGCCCCATTCTCTGACCAGCTTTGTTTGCTTTTAATAAAGTTAATCGCACTCCTAATTTGTATGTAATGAAAAGATAAAAGGGAGACATGGGGGCGAACCTTCTACTGGAGTGGGAGTAGTCCAGTTCCAGGGCTGCCAGCCACCTCCCCGCCTCCACCCTTACCATCCTTGCCCGTCTCTGGAGTCTGAGCAGGGGCTGTTTTCTGGGCCCCAGCCCAGCCTGGTTGTCCCTGAAACTTCCCCAGGGAAGCCTCCGAGGGCCCTGCTTGCTCTGCCTTCCACCTCGTCGACCAGCTCCTTGAAGGCAGGGGCTGGCTGGAGCCAGGCACTCAGCAAACAGCAGCAAAACTCAGTTCTCCGCTCTTGACCGTGTGCCCATAGTCTCTGGAAATTCCTTGGATTCTTTCATGGGGAAATGAGGGAATATACTTGGGAGTGATTTGATTTACCTCAACTTCAGGTCTCCCCTTTGGCCAGCAATCACTCCATGAAACACCTTTTCCTTCACAAGTCCCACTCAACCAGTGGGTCATCTCTTCACTGGTTCTCAGCGCAGCCCTGCCACCAGCTTGGGACCACACATTTCACATCCCTGGACCTCAGCCTCTCCATGAACCTCAAGAGCAGGTGGAGTCTGGTCTCTGTAGGTGGTAAATGGAGAGATGCCTGGTTATGACCAGGCTGCTTCCTATATCCCAGCATGCTGGAGAAGCTTGCAAGGCTGCTCCTAGGAGGCCAGCTCCCCCGACCACCAGAACTTTCTCCCTCTCCTAGCATAATTCCTCCTGCACCCACCCACCTCAGAGTCAGCTTCTGTGGAAAATTGTTCCTTACAGTAGTGGTTTGGGGGAATGATGCTCAGGGAAATACAGGCCAGGAACCCTAGGCTCTCCAAGAGTTCTGCTTAGTGACACAATTCAGTGAGGACTGTGGCAAAGGACAGAAGCAGTAGAGGTCACCCCCATCTCTAGCCCTTGTTTCAGAGGTCTATGTCCCAAGCGCTTGACTGTCCCCACTAGAGGGACAGATGTAAGGCTGGTGGGGGTTGGGAATGACTTCATGGACCAGGAAGAAGTGAGGCTGCAGAGCAAGCAGCCCTTTGTCTGCCCTCCCGGGGCAAGGTCAGGCGGGGCTCAGGCTGGGCTCCAGACCCAGATGGGGGTATGGAGAGAGCAGCTTCACTGGAGGGGGGCTCTCAGCATGGCACGCCTGAGCAGCAATCTGGAAGCTATTGGGCTCGTGTGTTTCTGCGATCCAACGCGAATGCCATGCCCAGTTCATTTCCTCTAAGGAAACACAACCTCAGGGGATAATTAGAGCTTCTTTGCGTACACAATCCCATATTGTTTATCCAACACAAATTAAAAAACGTGGGCCCTGAGAACAAGGAGCGAGAGATAAAGGAGACCTCCTCCTCCTCCTCCTCCTCCTCCTTCTCCTCCTCCCTCTCCCGTCCAGCTGGATCTCATTACCCTGCCCGGCCAGGCCAAGCCCCAACCCAGCCTCACCACCCACCCCCACTGCCGGCTCCTGCTCACACAGCCTTTGTGCACCCCTAGACTCAGACCCTCAAAGTCAGGGCCTGGGATCCTTCTCGGCCTTCCCCCATGTCTGTCTGCCTATGGCTCTGTTGTGAAAGGTGGCCCTGGGGCAGGCTTCTCTGGCCAAAGAGTGCTTGCCAAAAAGTGACCGTTTGTCTATGTGTCCTCTCAAGTACCTTCCCACTGAGGAACGTGGGAAATGCCAGTCCACAAACACCACTCGGCACCCAGGAGCAGAGGCAAAACCCATGCCCTGAGGGTTTCTGGGAAGGAAGGGCTAGCTCTCTTGGCCCTGGCCTTGGCCCTGGGTCCCTTCCACTGCCCAGATGCACTCCACTCAGACAACAGGGAGCCCAGTCAGCCTGGCCTGGGGGCCCCTCCACAAAGCCCAGCCCCTGTTTCCCCAGGCCCCACAGCCCAACAAAGGAGGATTCTCAGCCTGGGCGGCTCAGGGCGGGAGGAAGGAGGGTTGCGGGTGGAAAATAGCTTCAGAACCCAAGGTTGGCCATCTCCATGAAAGCCCTATTATTGCTCGGGTTGCTAAATGTCTTGCTTAGCATGGCCAAATTCAGCTCCCCTCGCTTCCCTGTCTCCCCCTAGGACTGGCTCCACATTCCAGCCCTGCACAGCCAGCCTTTCTCAACCATGGGAAGCAGGACAGGGAGGGCTTGAAGGACATAAGAGGGCTGCCGAGGGAGACCTCACCTTCCCCGGGCCTTGCTAGCTTAGGGAGCAAAGACGGCTGCATGGAAGTCAGCGCATCATCATCTCTGACCTCCTGGTTCCTCTGCTTCCCAGGGTGGGGGGGTTGGGGGGGCGGGGCTTGTTCCAGGACAGCTGCCTAGGCTTTCCTTGGGGAGCTGGGAAGGTGTCCCCTAGCCACTGGCTACTAACTAGCATGGCTCCAGGGCTAGCAAGGACAGGCCTTTCTGCTCTATGCTCCTGACCTCCCTATCAACCTCAATCACTAAAAAGTCAAAAGGGCTGGGAGGCCCAGTGGACTCTCCTGAAGGCCAGGCCCTTCCTGACTCCCGCAGAGCAGGGCGCTGGCCTGCTGGGTGAGTAGGGAGTTTGAGTTGAGGTAGAATTTTCTCTGGTTGAAGTAAAGAGGAAGTAGTGTGAGCTGAAAACACATTCCCCGTCTGGTCTGTCCTTTCAGCTCTCCTGGTATTTTTTTTTTTCTTTTGGTTTGTCTCTGAGCTGGAAAGAACATGTGCTTGGCAGATTTTTTATTAACTCTGTAGCTCTCTCTCTTTCTCGCTCTCTCTCTCTCTCTCTGTCTGTCTCTGTCTCTCTCCTTTTCGCTTGCTTGACAGAATTTAGATTAGACAAAACATGAGCTCATTTCTGCCTGAGAAAAAAATAAAAAGAAAAACACTCCTCCCCTCCCCCACCTCCTCCTCCTCTCTTCCTAGCCTCACCCACCTCTGCTCGTGAGTGGACCGGCAGGCCCACAGAGACATCGCCTCTAAGTCAGGGCTTGGGGTGCCATTGCCCCATATCATGCCGGCAGTCAGTTCTGAGGGGCAGGTGGCCCCACTGGTTTTTAGTCGCAGGCCCTCTGCCTAGTGTATGGGTGCAGGGTAGGAGGCTGGAGCGGGGGGCAAGCTAGAACGGACAAGCCTGTGTTCCTGAGGGGTGAATAAACAAGGCAGGTCCTGCTGGGCTTGGCCAGGCTCCTGGCACCGATTCGCATCCAGCACCCAGGTCCCAGACCCTAACCCACCCAAACCTCCCTTTCCTTCTCTGTCCACTGCTCACTCCCATAGACATTCCTGAACAGTTGTACCACTTGCCAGCTGTACCACTGCGTCCCCTCCCCAGGTGCTGACCAAATCACTGAAGCCCTCGCTTCCTTCTTCACAGATCCAAGGGTATGGGACAGCAGCTTGAGAGGCCCATCTGAGGTTGAAATTGTAGCTTTATCACTTACACTGGGGCTTGGGCTAATAATCATTTCTCCTCACTGAAACTCAGTTTCTTATCTGTAAGACAGGAATAGCAAGATCTGCATTATAAAATTGTCCTGAGGTTTACATGACACTTAAATTTAATTTTGTCTTCCTGAAATTGGTGAAAATAACTAGTAGAATATCTGGAACATTGTAGATGTGAATAAATCTCCTCCTCCTCCTTCTACTTCTATTTCTCTTTCTCTTTGTCTCCTCCTCCCTCCTCCCCCACCCTAGCCCCCCTTCTTCTTCCCCCCACCCTGACTTCATCTCCCAACCAGATTACAGGGGTGGAAGGACAGCATGAAAGACTGTGCTCAGACATAAGAAAGAACTTCCTGCAAGTGCAATGATTAGGACCTGAGAGAAATACCCCCTGAAGTCTATAGATTCACCTTCTAGCAGAAGAAAGAAGAGAGTTGCCTACCCTGGAATCTAAAGATGCCCAGAGTTCTGCCCTGGAAGGTATGGTACAGTGGAGGGACCCTGGACTCCGATGGGACAGAGACCTGGCTTTGGTCACTAGCCTCTTTGGCCTTCAATTACTCACCTGTCAACAGAAGCAATTCCCTTCCTCTCAGAGCTGTTGCGAGGTATCTTCACGAGCTCCTGCTGGCTGGCTGGAACAATGACTGTGTCATTCTGCAGCAGCAGGGCAAAAAGCCAGAGTAGGTTTCTGGGGCTGCCTGGGAGCAGAGGCCGCTAGTCCCTTGGGGACCCTTTCAGTCATTCTGGAAGGTGGGGTCCAGCCTAGTGGGGGCCGCAGCCCAGGCTCCAGGACTTGTGGGCCCCTCTGAGCCAGTGGGCCTCACCTTCACCACCACCCGCCTGCAAGCTGTCCCTTAGCCAAGCAGGGCAGTATTGCTCTCTTAATCTCGTTTTATAAATTAATCCCTTTCTTCCCTTAATCATTTTCATTGCCTGCCTCTGAACCCACTCCAATCTATCTCACTGCTCCTGCACCTTCTTCCACTTATCATCCGCTTCTCATCCTCTGGCTACAGTGGGGCCCCCCACATGGCCTGCTGAGGCCACCACACTTACATCCCCAGGTAAGGGGGTGAGCCCCCATGCCCAGTGGGTCTGGCTCCCTTTACCTTTGGCTCTGTGGAGACAGCCAAGGAGAACAGAAGCACTTGGGGGCTGGAATATCAGCCCTACCACTTACTTGCTCAGTAGCCCTAGGGCCATCCTTCCAGCTCTCTAGGCCTCAGTCTGCCTCATTTGTGAAATAGAGCATCTGGCAGAGCCCCGCATGAGAAAGCAAGTGCTTTGCAAAGGGCTGGGCATGTATTAGTCACTCTTTTCATTTTGAGGAAGGGCAGGTGTCCTGAGTCAGTGCTCCCTTAGGCCTGATCTGCTTGTCTCTTCAGTTAGACCCTGCTCCCCTGGCCCTGGAACTCCTTAGTATGCTGGGCACAGTCCCACGCCCCACCTGCTGCCAGTGCCCCGATCCCCAAATTGCTGCCAGCAATGGAGATGGTAGACAGGGGCCCTGAGTGGTATGTGAAGGGGTCTTCTGGCCCAAAGTTCACAGGGATAGCCAAGTTTCTGGAAGCTTCTTTTCACTTTATCTCATAGATTCTTTCTTGAGAAGACAGCCCTTCTGTTTAGCCACCTTTGCCTCAGGGGAGGGGGGGTAGGACACAGTTTGATAGGCCTTGGGATTTTCCTAACAGCCCCATGAAGCCAGAATTTTCCCATTTTCAAAATGGGAAAACTGAGGCTCAGAGCCAAAAAGACTTGCCTGAGTATCTACACTGTACCAGGCGCTTGTGGACTCGGGAGCAGTGAACAGGAGTGACAGGCTTCCCACCCACATGCAGCCTACAGTCTAGATGGTGGCAGAAGGAGGTTTTGAACCCTGGTCTGTCAGATACCAATGCCTGTGCTTATAACAAATACATTAAGATGTTCCATATTTCAGATAAAGAAAATCAAAACCATTCTAGTCATAGGACAAAAGAGGAGGCTGACAGTGACTGAGACTTCTTCAGGCCAATCCTAGCCCTGTAGAAGCTGATAATCTAGGGGAGTAAGAAAGCGCTTCCACAATATGGCAGACAGGGATGGAGCTGTCAGAACAGAGCAGAGCAGGCCCTATCTGTGGGGCTTTGAAAGACTTGCTGGGTTGGAACTTTTAAACTGGCTCTTGGAGGCTACCTAAGAGTTGGCCATGCTGACAAGGAAGGAAATGGCATCCCAGGTTGAAGGACACATCTTGAGTAAGCTCCAGACCTAGTGCCAGCAGACCCTCAGCCTCCCCCACCCCGGGCCCCTACTACCAGGAAGAAGCAATTTGAAAAGCCTGAGTTCCTATCTCTGCTTTGCTCTTTACTGGATATGAGGCCTTAGATAAGAACTGAACCTCTCTGAGCCTCAGTCCCTTGATCTGAGTGCTGGGTAACTAGTCGGAGTGGGATGCCAAGTAGCTACTAGTATTATTGTTATCATTATCTTCACTAACACTATCATCTCAAAATATACTAGGCTGCAGAGTGCTTCACCCCAAGTGGTTCCTGCCCCATCCCCTCCCCGTTCTGCCTGCCCTTTCCTCTAAGTTTCCAACCTAATCTTACTTTGCCCCAGTTCTACCTCCTGCCACCCTTTTGTGACAGACAGGTTTGGCTCTAGATGAAATCCACAAGGCCAACCCCTAGCAGGCTCCTGGCAAACTTCAGGGCAACTAGCACTCTTCCTGTCCATCCATACCATTTTGAGTCTGAGGTTTGGAGAACGGAGGGTGATCAGGGAAAGAAAGACAGAGCCGAAAGATTTTCTCTCTTGTTCCAGTGTGGATGGCTTCTGCCATACAGATTATATGATCTAGACTGATGGCTGTCTCCTTAATCTGCTTTGTCCACATCAGAGGCAGGAAAGAGGGGAGAGAAGGCTATTTAGAAAGAGAGGGTGTGTTCAGGAATACTGCCCTACTCCCCCATAGCCCACCTAGACCTATACACTAACGCCCAAAATCCAATCCTGAGAAGCACATGGGGTTAACCCTCTCTGGGCTTGCTGCACTGCTGAGGCCTGGCCCCTCCCAGCCTCTCCCCAGGCCAGGGATACTAGGAGGGGGCAGTGAGGGATGTTGGGGTGGGGGGAGATCGGGGCCAGAAGTCCAGCCTGGTTCTGATTTCCCTGGCTAGAGCCGGGAACCAGAGCCTGGTCTGTCTTCAATCCGCCACCCCCTCCCACCCAGCCCCCTCATGCAACACTTCTCTGCTTTCGGGAGCAGCCCATAACCGCAAACACATTTGCTAATGCAGCTAGCCTGCCCGTCTTGGGACAGCTGGCTGGGCCCTGTGCCTGAGGCCAGGGCAGGCAAAGGGCAGGGGGCCTGGCTGGGAAAGGGGCCTGAGGCTCCTCCTCCTGTGCTGAGCTGCCTGCACAGTCCTGGTCACTGCCTCTCTGGCTCCATGGCCCCTCTTCCCTGTGACTCCTTCGAGGGCTGAGCCAGGTGTTGGAGAAACTTATACATCTGGCTGTCCAGCCCAAGAACAGGGCAACTCTACATGCTCTTTGAGCAAGAGAATACCTTGCCCCGCTGGGCTAAGGAAGTTTCTGGGCCTGAGCCCGCCTATATAGCCTCTCCCTCTGAGAAGGGATTCCTATGTGAATGGAAAACCTAGGGCCCAGGGAAAGTTGACAATTTATGGATTGCCTAGAAAGGCAAAGGCTGGGACCCTGCAATGCAGGAGACCCTGGTTCGATTCCTGGCTTGGGCTAATCCTCTGGAGAAGGGATAGGCTACCCACTCCGGTACTCTTGGGCTCCCCTTGTGGCTCATCTGGTAAAGAATCTGCCTGCAGTGCGGGAGACCTGGGTTTGATCCCTGGGTTGGGAAGATCTGGAGAAGGGAAAAGCTACCCACTCCAATATTCTGGCCTGGAGAATTCCGTGGAAGTCTATGGAGTTGCAAAGAGTCAGACAGGACTGAATGACTTTCACAGAAAGGCAAAAGCAGGAAGCCAAACGTTCTCCTCTGAGCCTCAGTTTCTCCATCCTGCCCAGACTTTGCAGACTCTGATATGGGCATAAACAAGCAACTGTCTTATAAACAGTAGAGTTCTGTGTCCATGAGAATCATCCCCTCAGACTTTCTGCTCTGTGAAGGCGTGCACCGTATCTCCGCTCCCTCGTATTGCCATGTTGTCAGCTCACTGTGGGGGATGGCAAGAGACACGGGCCTGGGACAGAGCAGCACAAGTCAGCTCTATCTCTAGCCAGCCTGAGCTCCTGCACCCTCGGAGAGCCGAGACTGAGTCCCGAGGTTCCTGAATTCTGGAGCTGGAGCTGTGACTGGAGCCCACCCCCAACCAGACGTCAATCCCAAGGCCCCAGCCTCCTCAGCTGCCCCTGTCTAGCCCCCACTCCCTCCCACTGCACATAAAGCGTGAGGCTCAGCTTCCCCCTGCCAAGACACCCCCACCCAGCCCCACAGCCCCTCTCCAAAGACAGGGGCCTTTCTCTGCCACGTTCCTGGAGGCTTTTCCACTTAACAGGGCCTTGAAATCCATTTGCCGCAGACTGTGAACTTCCTCTTCATGCTCCTGCCCGCTGGCCCTCTTTTAGGCTGACCCCCCTCACTCCCACTCAACCCTGGCGTCTGCCAGCCCATGGCCCGGCAGCTGTCACCCTGCTCTCCCCCTCCCCAGCCTCTGAGGCCAAGCAGGGGGCACCTGGAGGAGGTACCAGGGGCCCAGGAACCAGCAGCAGCCAGGGCTAAGGCAGAGATCTGAGGACTTGCTCACTGGAGGAGTCCTACGCTCCAGCCAAGGCACAAAGGGCTGCTCCCCTTTCTCCCAACCAGCTAGGAACAGAGGTTGCCTCCCTCGGGCCTCTAAAGGCACCAAGCATTCCCCGCCAGATCACATCTCTAGTCCTTTTGGCCCTGACTCCTGCTGTTGGTGGGGATGCATGACAGCACCTGACCACCTTTCAGACATAGCTGGGAAGGTGGACAGTCTGGCATCTAGTCCTCTCACAGCTAGAATCCATGACCTTGGGCAAATCTAGTCCCTCCTCTGGCCTGTGACTGCCTCAGAGTTCCTTCTTACCCAACCCTGACCTATTTTTGTTTTCTCAACTAGAGTTTGTCCTCTGCTTCCCCAAATAGTCAACTCCAGGTTTCTGTGGCCTTCTTCCTGGAGTCCAATAGGCTTTCATGTTCTGCTGCAAATTAATTCCTGATCCCACAGGTCCCTCTGAAGCTAAAGAAAAGGCAGGCAGTGACCATCCACCGAGCACCTACTATGACAAAGTATTTCACGCTTCCTACCTCCTTTTGGCATTAATATCTCCAGGCTACAGGCTAAGGAAACTGAGGCTCAGAAAGAAGTGACTAATTTGTTAATCCAGATTTGCTTTGTAGTAGTTATTCACAGAGCTTCAGAGCCTGGTCAGTCTTCAAACAATGAGGTTCATGCTAATATACATGCAGCTTGTAACCAACTCAGACTTGAGTCACCAACTCAACTCTGTTTCCTTAAAGTTATATTATTCTAAAGCTGAAGTCAGAATGAAAAAGAAAAGTACCCTAAAGACAGAGCAGCTAGGAGAAGGAAGGACTACCTTTCAAGCCTCAAGTCACCCAATTCAACCAAGAATCTACTATATGTCCATGCCTGGTGGGCATTTTCACATGCCTTCTGTTGTTTAAATACTCTCAACACCCCTTTGGCCTAGCAATTAGCTTGGTCTTTTTATAGATGGGGAATCTGAAGCACAGACAGGGGGAGTAAATCGTCAAAGACTACACAATGAGCCCCTGGAGGAGGGCGTGGCACCCCACTCCAGTATTCTTGCCTGGAGAATCCTATGGACCGAGAAACCTGGTGGGCTACAGTCCATGGGGTCGCACAGACTCAGACATGACTAAAGCGACTCAGCACACAATGAGAAGGTGGCACAGTGTTTCTCCCAGTCCTACTCACATATCTCAGCCTAGCTTATCCTAAGGGAAGAGGAGTGACATCTTATAGCAAGAGATTCCCTGTCCCCTGGCTGCAGGGCTCAGACAAGAGTGGCAGGTGCACAGAGACCCCATATGACCGTGGCAGGGCTATGACCCTCTCCTCCAAAGCTGGCCTCCTGGAGCTAACCCTTGATCTGGCTCTGGGAGACAGCCTGTCTCCTCATGTCTTTTTCATCCTTCCCCACTCTGCTTCTCAGCACTGAATTTATGTGAAACCTGTACTGAATTACAGTACCACCCATTACCCAACCTGCCTCATTCCAAATCCCTGGCATTAATGTAGTCAATAGAGAGGAAGCCAGCCCCCTGAAGCCTGCTCCCTTCAGCTGGCTGCCCGTCTCACCCTGCGCCACCAGCACTGGCTTCCTGGTGCTGTGTCACCTGAGTGCCTCTCCACCTGGTGCATGGATGTCCCCCCACACCATTCACACATGTGCCTGTCAAAAGGGAGCAGGTTCTTACCCACAAAAGAGGCCCCCCCGATAACACAATTGAATAAAGCATGTTCGTGCATATTCATTCTTCTGGTGAGCATGTATGGAGCATCAAGTAGGTGCCAGGCACTGCTTAATGCACAGCAGTGAACAACACAGAAGCTTGCTTTCATGAGCCTTAATGTCCAGCGAGAAAGGGAGAAGCTCATGACCAAGTACAGTACACATGAACAAGAGAATCCCAGACTAGGGCAGGAACTGTGAAGTAAATAAGGCAGGCTAGTATCATTGTGACATCAGGGGGGGCTGTTTTAGTTTGGGTAGTCAGGGAGCGCCTTGATGAGGCAGTAATACTTGGACTGAGGCCTGATTAACAAGCAGCAGTCCTGTGAGGAGTTAGGGGAACCCTTTGAGGCAGAGAGAACAGAAAGCATAAAGGCACTGAAGTGGGATTGAATGTGGTGAAGAAAAGGGCTCTCTGCTGAAGCTGGACAGTCAGAAGGAATCATATCATGTAAGGCCTTCTAAGTCATGGTCAAAAGTTTGAGCTTTATTCTAAGCGTGGTGAGAAGCCATTAGAAGATTGTAAGCGAATTTAAAAAACATTACTGAATTTGTGTTTAAGAACGATTGCTCTGACAGCTACAAGGAGGATGGATCATTGAGGGGCATGGGTAGAAGCAGGGAACCCAATTGTACTAGAGCAGATGAGAGATGGTGCTGGCCTAAGCTGGGCTGGGTGACCACACAGAGAAGTAGATATCAAGGAAGTATTAGTAGTTAGTTATGGCAGTCTGGACTTCAGTGGAGAGGCCAGGCTCTTCCTGATAATCTCAGATGGAGGGTTCCTTCTTATCTCTGCTTGGATGTCTAGACAGGCATCTCAAATATAGCATGGCTACAAAATAATCCTTTATTTCTACCACCAAACCTGGATGTTAGATGCATAAGCCTGGGATTTGAGGAAGAGATCAGGAATGGAGATGCAAACTGGGGGGAGTTGTTGTCATATAGATGGTATTTAAACTCAGGGCTCAATGAGGCCATCTGCTAAGAAAGTACAGGTAGAGAAAAAGAGTGCTCTAAGATTCATTCCAAATCCCTGGCATTAAT
This sequence comes from Capra hircus, assembly GCF_001704415.2. Taxonomy (NCBI): domain Eukaryota; kingdom Metazoa; phylum Chordata; class Mammalia; order Artiodactyla; family Bovidae; genus Capra; species Capra hircus. Next base: position 12,188,945 of record NW_017189516.1, on the reverse strand, counting down.
GAAATCATCTGTACTCCAACAGTTAGAGCCTGTGAAGAACCAGAGAAGAAGCAGAGAAAACAGCAAGATGAGAGGAAAACCAGCAACCCAGAGAGTCTGGCTCCAGGAGGGAGTAAGCAGATGCTTCTGAGAGAGAGATCCAGAAAAGCAAGACAGATCATTGGGTTTAGCAATGTGAAATCACTGGCGACCTTGACAAGATCAATTTCAGTGGAGATACAAGTCCATTGGGATAGTGAGAGGTGAGAATGCGTTGTGAGGAAGTAGAGACTTTGTATGTAGAAGTCCTCTGGGGGAGGTTTTGTGGTGAAGGAGTAGAAGTGATGGGGCAGAAGCTGGAGGAGTGTGTGGATAAGGAGGAAGTAGTAGAGTCAATGAATCAGAGGCCTAAGTAAGGACAGAGCATTGTTGGACTCAGGGAATAAGAGGGAAGGTAAGGAGTAGGGTCAAAGGGTGGATTGACTGAAATTAAGATTTTGAAAGTGCTGGAGTTAATAAAGATGGCAAGGTCTAGTGTATGACTGTCGGAATGGGAGACTGAGCTGGGGTGCAGGAGCAGATTGTTGGAGGTGAGTTACTCCAGGAGTAGAGAAGCCAGAGTGGTCACCCATGTTGATGAAGAATTTGCCAAGAACATTGCCAGGGTTAGGTAGTGGAGAATAAGCATTGAGCCACATACTGTTATCTCAGTGAAGAGAGGGCGCTGATAAAGGGGGGTCAAAAGATGACAACCTCAGGGAGGGATAGGAAGCTCCATTGTTTCGGAAAGAGGAAAGAAGACAAATGGTCTGAAAACGGCCTTGGGAAACAGGGGAAAAGATATCACCCCTATCTCTGTCTCCAGAGGTATGTGAGATGTGGGAGAACAGTGGAGCCCCTACCTGACGGAGGTGCAGGAGAGGTGAGTCCTCGGGGCACCAGAATGAAAGACAAGCTCTTAAGAGACTGAAGGTATGGGGAGGGGAACAGTGGTTGAAAGTGGACTGTGCGTAGAAGAAGGCAGAGTGTAAGGGTTTCAGGAGCATGGAAGGAATGTAAGATGAGGTCCAAATTAGGCAATATATACAGCAATATAAGTATTAGAGATGGTGGAAGGCCACGGAGGCCTAGGCTTCTGTGGTGATTGAGGTAAACAGGGATGTGATTCCTGGTGGAACAGACGCAAATTTCTCACAGAAAGTGTGGTCATCAGTTCAAGCCAAAAGACCCAAGGAGCCTGAGTGAGGGACTTCCTGCTACTGGCTGGAGGTGAGGAGGCCAAGAACAATCTAGGCCTCGCGACCAGGAGAAGTTCCGTCGGCCTCCCACACAACCTGCAGCGGGTAGCGTCTCTGCTGAAGGAGAAGAGGTAGAACACAAAACAAGCCAAGCAGGTAAGCGCATGTCCAACCTGGCACGTATGACTACATACCCTCAGGCACACATTTGCACTTACACAGAAATCCTAACCCCTACACACAGCACGAACACGTGAACAAAATATTCCATATATGCAAACCTGGGCATGGGCAGGCACGCACACTTTTAGATGGGCCCACATACACACACCATGTGCACAAAATGCACACAGACCCAGCACACCGTGCGTGCCCACATTTCCCCATCCCACTGTGCATGTGCTCACACATGCACACACGCACACACACACACACACACAACGACGCCTGGACTTTCTTAAGTCTTGCCAAACCACAGACAGTAGAAAATCAAGCTGAAGTTGAACAATCCAACCCAGTAAAGGGGGGATGGGGAGACGAAAGGGTGTGAGAATGAGGTGTGTGTTAGGGGAGACAGGCAGAGGGGAGCAAAGGAGCCAAGTGCTAAGGAAAAAAATCTAGACCTTTTGAAAAAGGGAAAGCCTTCAGACAGAGCAGGAATGCAGGCTGTAATTAGAATCGCTTCAACCGTCTCTAGATTCGAAAAGGACAGGCAAACTGGTTGCACATGCAGCATGGTGGCCCTTAGCCTAGATAATGGCAGAAAAGCATGTGTGCGCGCGCGTGCATGTGTGTGCAGGCACGCATGGGCGCCTGTGAAGGCTATACAAAACGCACTTGACTACATGGCACTGGGCCCTGGGGAAGCCAAAGTGAGGTGCCCCCTCCCACTTTGCCCCTGCAGCCACCTGCCTTCAGGCTAGACCCTTCACCAGGCCCAGGGCCACACCACTACACACCACTATACACACACACACACACACACACACACACACATACACACTCGAGGCCTGGAGGACTTAGGACTTGCTCAAGGCCACATAGCCTAGGAGGTGACATGATGTCCAAGATGCTGGATGAGGAGACAGCATTCCTGAGTTCAAGTCCCAGGTCAGTCACTGCCTAGCTGGGGCCCATAGTCCACCCTTTCATAGGGACTCTGGAGCCTAGAGGGAGATCTTGGGGGTCCTTCCAATCTGACCCAGAGCCTTTGGCTCAGAGCGGCTGGAAGCAAGCAAAGGAAAGATCAGTGGGGTGCCTTCAAGAAGCAGAGCTGGGCGGAGAGGGATGTGAATGTCTCTGGCTCTCCTGGCTCCAGCCCCAGGTTGCCCCAAGGGCAAATCTTCACACTTTGGCCTAGGCAGTGTGCTGTGGGCTCCCAAGGACTAAAGCAGGCCCCAGAGGAGGGGGCTGGACAGCCAGGCAGGGCCCAGTAAGCCACAAACATAATCCCTCATATTCCCTCTGGCCCTTTCCTTCCATTCTTTTCACCTTCCTCCTCCAGGCTTACTGGGAGGGCCTTGGGGCCAGCTGCTGTCATCACTAAAAATAGCTCAGCCAGCTTTGGGTGTGAAGGAACCCCTCTTACTTGCAATCCCAGAGGCCTGGCAGATGGCAGTTGGTGTCTATGGCCCCTCCAAGCCTACAAGATCAGATTCTCCTTTTTAAGTGCAAGCTCCAGTTCCAGCCCAAATCTCAGGTTCCCCAAGCACCACCTTCTTCTTTCCCCAGTATCCCAGGGAATCCTCTTTAGAGGTTCACACAGTGGATGACTTGGGTCCTGGTGTTCAGAAAATAGTAATTATAATAATAATAATAATAGTTAACACTTATAGAACATTTACTGTGTGTTCACAAAGCCTCAGCAAAAGACTGTGTTTGTCTAGTCTGCTCCCTTACAAGAACTCTCTGCTGCTGCTGAGTCGCTTCAGTCGTGTTCGACTCTGTGCGACCCCATAGATGGCAGCCCACCAGGCTCCTCTGTCCCTGGGATTCTCTAGGCAAGAACACTGGAGTGGGTTGCCATTTCCTTCTCCAATGCATGCATGCATGCTAAGTCGCTTCAGTCGTGTCAGACTCTGTGCGAACCTATGGACAGCAGCCCTCCAGGCTTTTCTGTCCACAGGATTCTGTAGGCAAGAACACTGGAGTAGGTTGCCATCTGAGGTATCTACTACTATCCCTGTCGTGCGTGAGGCACAGACAACTGAAGTCAATTACTCAACGTTACACAGCTAGTAAGTGGTGGAATGGGGATGTTGCTTATCCATTTAATTGCAGATTCCTTCAGGAAGAGAAAACTTCTGGTAACAGTTAAGAATGAGAGCTATTTACTCATCTTCATGTGCAGTGGGCCTCCCGGAACACTTCAAAACTGGCTTTTACTATAGCCCACTGGAGCAGTTGAAAGGGCCTCCAAGGTAAAGGGATAAAGGATTAAATCCTTGGTTGGCCCACTCACTGGCTGTGCAACTCTGAGCAAGTATCTTCTCCTTTTTGAGCTTGCGTCCTCATCTGTGAAACAAGTAATAATAGCAGGTGACTCTCAAAGTGGCGTGAAGATTCTGGGAGATGAGGTGTGAGAGCAGACTCGGCACAGATGAGTCAGCATTGCCCTCTTCCCACTTGCTAAAGACACCTGAGGACTTCTTGGCCTCATTCTTTCCAACAGCTGGATGGAGAGCCTAGAAGGTCTGGGTCTGGGCCGTTTTCTCCATACGGCACTGTCGGTGCACTACCCAGGGCCTCCAAGTTCTCCAGGGACCTGTGCAAATGTGTGAGCCCCAGGAAAATTTATTGGCTCTAAAATATGAAAAGAAAACAGCAGAATTGTAATTAATAAATGTTCTATTACGTGTCTACAAAACGTAATATAACATTGACCTCATTGATTGTTAAATTTAGTCTTCCTAAAAATTTCATTACATTTGAAAACAATTTGTTGGTTAGATTTCTTCACTTTGCAAGAATTCCTGAGTATGCATGACGATTACCAAGAAATCATAGCCAATTGGGAATGAAACAAGTTACTCATAGGCAAATCATTTCAAAAGCGGAATTATAAAAATCCTTTGAAATATTTTATAGCAAAAATTACATTTAATATGGGATGTGGGTACATTTTCATTTATTTGATATGCTGTGGGGTAAAACCACTAAAAGTGAGAGTGCCTAGGGCCTTCGGAGGTCTAGAGAGGCCCTGCCCTGGAGTGGAAGAGGAGCAAGGGCCCCCACGTGAGGAATAAAAGCACTTCTGTGAGAATTGCTATTTGGGGGAAAGAGTCAATGGGCCATGGTGGGCACACACTCCTTGGGTTGTTCCCCTCATCTCAAACAAAACAAAACAAAACAAAAACCCGCCCAGGCCACATGCGTGTAGGCGCTGGCAGAATGGCCCTCACGGAGCAGCACTTTCATGTACTGCCCTCGGCTCTTATCAAAGGCCCTTTCAAGAAACAGGCATGTCTGTGTGCCTTTCATAATCAAGAAGAGAAATAAACATTATCTGACGAAAAGCGAGAAGAAAACAGCCACGTGTAAACGGTGTCTTTTGGCTTGTCAAGCTGTTGCTCAGGACATTGTCCACTGGGCTGCTCAGTGCCCCCAGGCAAGGGCCCACATGAGGCATTTCTCTCCCAGTTTAGCACCAGCATCAACTCGGGGTCCCTAGAGAGCCTGTCAGTTTCCTCCCCTGTGATACCCAGAGCAGTGGAGTGCTCTGCTTCAGGCAGCCTCACCATGGGAGGCCGTGAGTGGGAGGTAGGCCACCACTTACTTCTACGTGACCTGAGGCAGGTCCCTTCCCACTGAGCCTTCTGTGCAATACTGGCGGTATAAGTCACAGGGTTAGCATGAGGATGCATTGAGATAATGAATGTCAAGTGGATAGAACAGGCCTCCGTGCTGCTGAGAACTTGGGATCAGGAGTGGGTTTGCTCTAGATGGCTGACAGTTGATGACTCAGACCCCCTACCCCAGGATGCCTGCTTGCTCTGCGTGGTCTCAGACACCTGGGCTCTGTGCCCAACATGTTCCAGCAACCTGACTAGGTCAAGGCTCTCCTTTGTCAAATCTGCATGTCCAGGAATCACCAAGGAGGCCAGAGGCTGGTAGCAGAGACTCCACCATGACCCCAGCTCCCCCGAAGCTTAGATGATTCAACCTCGTGTACTCCAGATGTTGTCCCTGCTCTAGCTAGTTATCCTGGCCTGGTTTCTGCCTACTCTTCCTCACCTCTTCGGTGCAGAAACCCCATGAGGATATGGTTCTTCTAAGAGCTCTCTGTCCTACTTATCACTGTGACTGATGCAGAGATGAGCAAACCCAAGAAAGAGGCTGGTGGCATCACACCAGCTCATCAGTGGCAGACCAGCATTCATCCCTTTAGTGACTCCCTCATAGCTCAGTCAGTAAAGAATCTGCCTGAAATGCAGGAGAGCCAGGTTTGATTCCAGGATGGGAAAGATCCCCTGGAGAACAAAATGGCAACCCACTCCAGGAATCTTGCCTGGAAAATCCTGTGGACAGAGGAGCCTGGCAGTCTACAGCTCATGGGGTTGCAAGAGTTGGACACGACTTAGCAACTAAACCACAAAGCACCACCACCAACTGCAAATGGCCCAATCCCTTTCCAGGCCAAACACCTTGCTGCCAGCTCAGGATCTGTGCCCACTCTTTTGAGTGCTGTCTCTCCTCTGTCCCCATCCTCTCTCCCTTGGGCCCCCCTGGATCCTGTCCCCCAAATGCCATTAGCCCTCCCTCCTTTGTGTTCTTGCCACATTTTGTATGTGGCTCCACTGCAGTTCTTAGCAGCTCTTGGCTCCTCTGACTAACAATTCTGAGTTCTGGCATCTGTAGACCTTAGACACCAAAGGCAGAGGCCGTATGGTTTCACCTCTGGGTCTTTGGTACCCGGCACTGGACTTGAGACAGGCGTATTTGCTGAACTGGAGGGAACTCATCACAGGCAGAGTGGGAGAGAAATAAGAGTCTGTCTTCTGGAATTTCTCCTTCCAGCCCTCAGTGATGGAATCAGAAGGTTGGGGCTTGAGTCCTTGACCATGTTTAGCTGTGTGACCTTAGGCAAATCACTTCCCTTTCCCATGAGCCCCATTTTTATCACCAGAAAAAAAATGGGGCTTCCGATTCATTCTCTGGTCTTGGCAAGGGCTGTCATAGAGATCCGATGAGAGAAGGGTGGGAAAAGTTCGTGAGACCTCATGAACTGCTGGGCCAGCAGCTGAAGATCTGCCTGTCCTGGGAGTTCCTTTGAGATCGTTTTCAAGAGGGGACTGCAAACCCCGAGGAACATGCAGACAGATCAGCTGCACACACTCATGCTCTGCCTGCTAGACAGTTCCATTGCACAGAAACACAACTTGCCTGTTTTCACGGGACAACTCATATCTGCCATGCATCTCCTAGACCACAACATCGAGAGGACTTTTTCTGCCCTCTCATTCCTTTAATCCCTGCTCCCACCTCAACTGCCAGGGATCCTGAGCCCCTTTGGGCAGGTAATATGATTAATCATAACAGCAGCCAGCACTTGGCAAGAACTTACTATAACTCTGAGTGTCTTGCACTTATTAACTCACTTAATTCTCACAACAGTAATAGGTATTGTTATTTCCCCCATTCTTAAGATGGGAAAACTGAAAATCAAAGAGGTAAAGTAACTTGCCCAAGGTAAGAGAACTAGTGCACAGGAAAGGTATGGCTTGATGCTGGTTTTTATTTTTTGCTAAGTCGTGTCTGACTCTCTGTGACCTCATGGACTATAGCCCACCAGGCTCCTCTGTACATGGGATTTCCCATGCAAGAACACTGGAGTGGGTTGCCATTTCCTTCTCTAGGGGATCTTTTCAACACAGGGATCAAACCTGCATTTCTGGCCTTGGCAGGCAGGTTCTTTACCACTGAGCCACCAGGGAAGCCCAACCCCAGCTCTAAAATCTGTGAGTTTAATCATTTTGTTGCACTACCTGCCAGACAAAATACTGAGGCTGTAAAAGAAAGTGACTTGCCCAAGCTTACACATACAGTGAGTTAGTGACATTGCCTATATCTTCTAACTCAGCTCATTAGCAGTTTCTACAACCTGTTAATTTTCTGTTGAAAAGCGAATGATGTGGAAATGAACCCTTAGTGGCATTGTCTAGGCAGAAGGGGGAAGGCCCTATGTGAAGGAAGTCAATCATAGGTATTTCTTATGTTTACAATTCGACACTTATCTTTGCATCCAGGAGGCATTCAAATATTCCACTAATATTTGGAGGAACAGAGGTACTGTGGGAACTGACAATGGTCCTGCAGACCAAAGAAGGAGCCCTTCATTTTCCCACCTAAGCTGGACCTGGGAGGGGGTAAATTGCTGGAGGGGTAGGAGTGAGTGGAGAAGCCTCCCAAACAGAGCAATTGCCTGAACAAAATCACTGCTGTGAGAAAAACCTGTTGTGTTCTGGGAAGACAGAGGGGTCCAAAGTGACTATAAGACTTTCTTTCTGGAAGGGAAGCAAGGTGAAATGGCCAAAGGATTTGAACACCAAGCTAAGGAACTGGGACTTCATTTTACCTTTTGGTTGCAGAGAGATGTCACACCAATAAAGTCATTCAAGAAGAGTAGACCTACAGAATTATGGTTTGTCCCAGCTAGAAAAGACATTGAGATGTTGACAGGGGCCAGTGACGTGGTCAAGGCAAACTGTGAGTCAATAGGAATCAGGCCATAATTTGGGTCTCAGGAGACTCGTGGATTTGTACAAGTAGAGAGGAGGGAAGAAAGGCCTGGAGCAAGGCCCCCAGGGACAAGGGAGGAAAGGGGCCTGAGTTTGGGCAGCCCCACATCCCATCTCTACACCCACACAGACTATCAGGTGTGGCTTCGAGTAGGTGGTTCTCTATAAGGGCAGCCTGGATTCCAGAATTCTGGGCCCAGACCCATGTCCCAGGAAAGACCCCAGAGACAAGCCATGGTGGAAAGCCCAAGGGGAGAGTTTTGTCAGGGGAATGGAAGGGCTGGCTGGGTCTGGCTGGCCAGATAGGTGTCCTGGTTTGAGAGAATCCAGGCCCAGCTCAGAGCGGGCACCATCCCCTCTTGCTGGGAAGCCAATTAGAGCTGGGGTGAGGTGGGCTTCTGCCCTTGGTCCTCCACTCCCACCTGGCAATCATTAGGTTGGCTTGGAGGATCCCTGTCAAGAGAGCTAGACTTCTGGGATGGATCAAGGTGAAAGGGAGGCTGGCAGAGAGGATCTCTGTGCCCAGACCTCACACTGAGGACTGCCCAGGGCTGCCGGCTTCCCTGGGTGTGTCAAAAAGACATTTCAAAGACCTGGCTGGCCCCTTATCAAGTCATGTGTTCTCCTTGCTGCCATATGGAAGGCCATGTGTCCAACTCCCCTGGGGAAGTATGGGTCTATGGGCTTGGAGGGGGAGGGGCTGATACTCAGAGCAATGGGCCATTAGTCAGACAAAGGCTGCTAGGAGTGTTAAACTCTGGGCTTGGAAATACTGGATCCAGGAAACCTTGCCCTAGGGTATCATGTCCAGAGGCTGAGACCATGCCTCTTCTTCCCCCAGTCTCCATACTCAACAGGCAGTTCTCCAAAAACTCCGTGTCCTCATCTGTAAAATGGGTATAATTCCTTCCTCATAGGGCTGTTGTGAAGCTAAAACAAGAGACTGAAGATACAACTCTCAGCACAGTCCCAAGTACAAAGCATGCACCCAGTAAGTGCTCAGCCAGCTGATTCCCTTTTCGTCCCTACACTGGGGTCAGAACAAAACAGGTGAAAATCCATCAGTCCATGAAGCTTCTGCATAGTAAAGTCCACATGCTGTAGCCCCTACCACCCCCATCCTGCTGATATATTAGTAGAAGTAGAGGCCCAGAGAGGTTAAGTGTCTTATCCGAGATCACACAGCCCATCAGCAGTAGAGCTGGGACTGGAACCCAGGGTCTCACATTACAGAACACTAGAATTCGGCTGTCTCACAGCCTTGACTGGTTCCCCAGCGGCAAGGCCTGGTGCCTTTCAGTAACCCGCCCCTTCTCCACAGGATGCCCCAATGAGGATGAAGATACTCGAGGTGATGTCCTGGCAAGGCTGAGGCTGGAGGTGGGGGATACTCTGCTTTGGCTCTGTGCTGCAGCAGCTCAGCCCCATGCAGTCCTTGAGAGAGAGAGAGAGCACGAGAGCAAGAGCGGGGGTGGTGGGGGGAGGGCTTTATCGGGCTACCATATCACATTGCAAGCTCCTATCTCTCATTTGCTGTTCAAGAGTCCCTGGCCCGCCTTCCCTTACTCTTTCTCGGGCAGATCTGCCTGGTTTGCATTATTCTCCTTCCCGCCCACCCCCTACCCGGATATCTTGGTTCCATATTTTCCACGCTGAGGCTCAGTTTACTCCTGGCTGGGCTCCGGGCCTGCACCTGGGTTCTAAGAAAAAGGTCCCAGGGTAGGGGGCTGGGTGGGCAAGCGAGCTGTGTAGTGGGGGATGCTGTTGGTCATCCTGCCTTTCTCTCCACAGGGGCAGGCCACCAGAGCATCTTCCCTACCCTCTGCCTTTCTCTACCTGATGCTGAAACACAGCAATTCTCAAAGTCAATGCCACAGACAACTGCCCCAGGATCTCTTGATCCTGCTTGGAAATGAAGATTCCTGGGCCCCACCCAGACCGACTGAATCAGAGTCTCTGGGGGACAGCCCAGGAATCTATATTATGACTAGTATTTCATCTGTAAATATGCTGCGTGATTCTTTCTTTGCCTTTAACTCTTCACTGGCAAGGGTTCCTTTTAATAACTGACCTCGGTCACACCTATTCCAAGTTCATTTAACAAGTGTTCACTGACCACCCCCAACTCTTGCTTGGTTCCCCTCCTAACTCTTTGGCTATTCTTCTGTTTCCTTTGCTGGCTTCGTTCTCTCTCCCATTCCTTGGCTGCTGGAAGGCCCAGGGCTCAATTTCTTCCTCCTATTTTTCTACGCCACCCAGTCTTCTCACATGAGCTCATCTCCTCTCAGCTCCAGTTCCTATTTGTGCGCTGATAATCCCCACCCCAGGCCTCCATTCCAGCCCTATCCCCTGAGTTTCGGCCCCATCCCAGCTGGAGCATCCCGCAGACAGACCCCTTGAATTCAACAGGACCCATACTGAGCTCATCTTCTTCACACACCCAGTGAAGTTTCTGAAGTATGTATCTGATTACATCACTTCAAAACCTTCCAGTAATTCTCCTTGGCCTACAAGATCAAGTCCACACTCTTAGCTCAAGTCCAACCCTAACTCAGAGCCCTGCCCCCATTTGCCTCTCCAGCCTGCTCTCTCCTTACTCTCCTCCTTGACCACTAGCCCCTGGCTTCCCTGCTCCAGATCGATTGCATGACTCACAGTTCTGTAAATGCACCCAGTGCCCCTCACCTCTGGCCCCTGTATAGGTTATGCCTGTTTCCTGGGACACAGATGCATGGTGAAGGGGGAGCAGAAGGGGACCTCTGCCTTCAAGCACTAGTCTGTTGGGGCTGCTGCTGAGACTCCAGTCACTGTCACTAGCAAGCCTGTGTGGACCAAGGGTACAAATACATCTCCCAGCACTGTTCCCCAACAATGTCACTGTTGGAACACCAAGCCCAAACTTACTTGTCTTCCAGGTACTTCCTCCTCTAGGAAGCCTCTCGCTACCCTTCCAGTTTGGGTTATGAATGGGATAATGATCACAGATAAGTCTCTAAGAATAACACCTGGCAGTAAATCTTTGTTAATGATTGAGGGAATGTATTTGTCTAATTTTCCCTGTTAGTATACTATGATCGAAAATGTCAAGTCATCTCCCACACTAGAACATGAACTGACCAAGAGCAGGGGCAGCACTTTCTCTCCTTGTGCAGCTCTGGAGTCCAATGCACACCAGGAGGTGATTCACAAAAGTTTAGTGAATAAGCTTACCAAGGCCCATCTGTGCACTGTGTCCTGGAGAAGCAGCAATGATTAGAAATGACCCGTGCTGCTGAGACACTGGACATGTCACCTGGTGTGTCAGGGATAGAAGAATGAGTGATGGTTTGCGCTTTGGAATGGGATGAGGAGGAGAGGGTAGAAGTAAAGCCTTCCTGAGGAGGCAGTCTTTTTTTTTTTTTAAGAAATTTTAATATTTATATATGATTGCAAAATTGGGTACATTCTAAAGAAGATGTGGTAAAGTGGAATACAATGTGGCCATAACAAAGAATGGAATAATGCCATTTGCAGCAACATGGATGAACCTAGAGTGAAGTAAGTCAGACAGAGAAAGACAAATATCATATGATATCACTTATATGTGGAATCTAATTTTGAAATGACGCAAATGAACTTATTTACAAAACAGAAACAGACTCACAGATCTCAAAATTGAATTTATGCTTATCAAAGGGAAAACATGGAGGGAAGGGATAAACTAGGTGATTATGATTAATATATACACACTACTATTTATAAAACAGATAACTAATAAAGACCTACTGTAGAGCACAGGGAGGTAGCTTTGGACAGAGCCTTGTTGAACGTGGTGTTAGAGTCTTTTCCCTCGATTTTAAAAATTAAGACTTTTTGGTCTATTAAAGTTGAGTGCTACTACTCATTCAATACCTCAGTTCATCAAGATAAAAATCCTAAAGTGAAGTGAAAGTCACTCAGTCTTTCTGACTCTTTGCGATCCCATAGACTATATAATCCATGAAATTCTCCAGGCCAGAATACTGGAGTGGGTAGCCTTTCCCTTCTCCAGGGGATCTCCCCAACCCAGGGATCAAACCCAGGTCTCCGGCATTGCAGGCAAATTCTTTACCAGCTGAGCCACAAGGGAAGCCCAAGAATACTGGAGTGGGTAGCCTATGCCTTCTCCAGCGGATCTTCCCAACTCAGGAATTGAACTGGGCTCTCCTGCATTGCAAGCAGATTCTTTACCAACTGAGTTATCAGGGAAGCCCCAAAATCCTAAAAATAGGTATTGTTATCATCCCTTGACCAATGACCAAGCAGAAACCCAAAGGACACAGCGAGGTGCTTCAGGTGATTCATGCAAAGAGTAGGAAAATTGTGACTTGGTTTCAGATTTCTCTGACCCCAGAGATTCCATGCTTAACACCACATTCTCTTGCTTCCAAATCCACACACTGTAGAACATAACAAACATGCACTCTCCTAAATGTACGCTCCATCACTCCCCTGGAGAGTATCACTGTTAAGGTAGGCATGTAAGTGCCCAGTCTTCTTCTCTTGCTGCAGTTCCACAAATGAGAGGCTGTGGAGTGTGAGGATTCAAAGCCTGGACTCTGAGCCAGCTCTGCCACTCACTAGCTCTGTGTCACTGAGGAAGATGTCATGCCTCTCAGGACCTCAGTTTGTGCATCCGGAATATGGTGATGAGAATAACAGTACCTAATCCCTAGAGTTGTCATGAAGATCAAATAAATTATAAAACCCTTAGAATGACATTAAAAGATGCTTGCTCCTTGCAAGAAAAGCTGTGATCAACCTAAACAGCATATTAAAAAGCAGACACATTACTTTGCCAACAAAGGTCCATCTAGTCAAAGCTATGGTTTTTCCAGTAGTCATGTATGGATGTGAGAGTTGGACCATAAAGAAAGGTGAGCACTGAAGAATTGATGCTTTCGAACTGTGAAGAAGACTCTTGAGAGTCCCTTGACTGCAAGGAGATCCAACCAGTGCCTCCTAAAGGAAATCAGTCCTGAATATTCATTGGGAGGACTGATGCTGAAGCTGGTACTTCAATACTTTGGCCACCTGATGCGAAGAACTGACTCATTTGCAAAGACCCTGATGCTGTGAAAGATTGAAGGCAGGAGGAGAAAGGGAGAACAGAGGACGAGATGATTAGATGGCATCACCAACTCTATGGACATGAGTTTAAGTAAGCTCCGGGAGTTGGTGATGGACAGGGAAGCCTGGCGTGCTGTAGTGCTTGGGGTTGCAAAGAGTCAGGCACGACTGAGCGACTGAACTGAACTGAAAGAGCCTGGAACATAGTAAGTGCTTAGTAAGAATAAGTCATTATTATCTTCCTTTTCCACACACACACACACACACACACACACACACACAAGCAAACAACAACAACAACAAAAACCCAAAACAAACAAAAAAGAAATGAACTGTATATATAACTTGGTATCCTATTTCTTCCTGCGTGGTAGGATTTTGTCAGGTGGAGAAGGGCATCTTAAGTAGGTTGGAAAATGAGTGCAAAGGCATGGAGGCAGGGAAAATATGGAATGTGTGTTTGGGGAAGTTAAGAGCAGACCAGTGCAGCAGGTGATGTGAATGAGGACTGGTCACAAGGGCCTGGAAGGCAATCTTGACATGATATGACTGGGAAGGAAGCCCAGTACTCCTCGAGGCTCCTGTGAGCATGGCCAACCTTTGGAGAGCAGCCTTCTCAGCCCTCATCTCCTCTGGCAGTACCCCCAGTGGGGCAGCTGTGACAGGGATTGGCCTTCCTCAGGGACCAGAGTTAGCACTGTCCAGGTGGCTGTCTGCCCAGGGCCCAGGCTCTAGGCCTGCTTCCCACTTAGGCATCTGAGGCATTCTCTCCTCCTCAGAGAAGAGAGGAGGGGGATGGGCTGCAGGGGCCAGGCCCCTTCAGCATCTGGAGGCACCACCTTGGGGTGAGCTCGCCTCTGAAAGCCCAGGCTGGGGAAAGCAGGGTTAAGGGGACAGGGCAGCCTGCCAGGGTGGGCTCCCCTTCTCAGCTGAGGTCTAATGGGAGCTGACAAGAGCAGCTGTGGGCCTTTGATCTGCCCTTCAGGTATGTGTCCCAGCTTGGGATGGGGAAGCTGGAATGAGGAATGTTGATGGGGGCGGAGATAAGAGAGGATCAGTCCAACCAGGCAGAAAGGGCCTGGGCCACCAAGCCGGGGCTCCGAGGAAGAAAGAGAAAAAGTGAGCTAGAAAAAGAGCCTGCAGAGCCCCTAAAGGAATGGCGGCCGGGCCGCTTCCTCTTCCACTCAGGGGGAGGCCCTGAAGGTGAGAGAGACTCATCTGGACTCAGTCTAGACCCCAGCTAGGCCCCTCTCCCATGGGTGGGGCTCAGAGTGCCATGTGGTCTTCATTTCAGGTCTGCGAATAGCCACTCCACCCTGTCGCACCTGGCCAGACAGAAGGTGGGGCCAAGCTCAGACAAGAGTCCGCCTGGGCAGGTGAATTGAGGCGGGGGCCTCCTGGAGCTGCCAGCCATGAGATCAGAGGCCCATACTGGGCCCAGTGGGTACTTTTCCCGGTTGGCCCTGGCCCAGGAGACACCTGCTTGGCTTAGCCCAGACAGATCCATGAGTCTTCCCCTTGCAGGCTCTTAGTCCAGCACGATCCCCCCCTCCACAGTGCTTTACCCAGTGGTCAAGCAGCATTTTCTCAAAAGACTTCCAGGGACAGTTGCTTACCATCGTTCTAGGCGGCTTATGGGCTGGCTTTGTCACACCCAGCACCCCTGCCCTACCCTGAGCTGATTTTCTTTACCTCAGTTTCTACCTCCTTCAGTGAAATCCCCAGACACAACCCAGAGGAAATTGGGATGTGAGCTCCATAGAAGACTAGGCAGTGATCCTGGGACTCCTCTAGACTCCAGCAAACCCTGGGGAAGCCGAACCCAGGGCTACAGGAGGCGGAGTTGGGGCATGAAGGCAATGAGGAAAGAGTAGCCCAGAGATGGGAGGGAGGTTCCCGGGGCACACAGCTCTGCAACCTAGGGAACAGCTGTGGTTCTTGCTCCATTCCTGTCTCACTTCAGCCTGAGTGTGAATGAAGGCTGGCAGGAACTTTGAAGGCCATCTCATTCCATACCCATCTCACATCCTGCCTAGAACTTCTCTTTGCATATCTGCAGCCCCAGGGAATTTGGCACCTTTCCCTTCTTAGAGTGCTCTGGCTGTTGGAAGGTGATTCCCTATTAATAGTCAGAATTCTCCTCCCTGTCCCTTCTCCCTTTAGTTCATTCTGCTTTATAAACTCTAAGAGATGACTTGCAGGGTGGGGAGGGGGGTAGGGGTTGTAGTTAGAAAGAGGACTATATGATCTATACTCCCACCTCAGGTTTTCCCTGGCCTTTAGGTAGTCCCTTGCCCTCAAGGTTGGACCTGAGGAGTTTTATCCAGATCAAAGATTTTCTGTAAATTTTCTGACACATGGTAGCTCTTCAGATTTCTTAAGATGGACACTGTGGCTTTCATCCTTCCCCGGTTTTCTCTTTTCCAGGATAAGCAACTCCAGTTCCTTCAAATGATCCTCCTACAGCTAAGAACTCATGTTCCTGTACCCTCCCTAGACAACTACTTCCCCAAAGTGGGGAGGGAGGGGCAAAAATCAAGAGGGACCTTTCTCAGGGGCCCAGAAATGTCTACTTAGAGGAAAGAGAAGGGAGGCCATGTTGCATTCTCAACTTCTCTCTCTGTCCAGTCTTGCCCTTGACATTGTGGTTGTCCAGCTGTCCCTAATCCTAATACCCCCAAAGCAGCAGGACCCCAAGCAGCCACCCGACACTGCTGCCAAGTCTTTGTGCCCCCTTGCAGGGCCTTCCTTTCCCTTCTTGCAGGGCCTAAACTTTGTGGAGCTCCACAGGAAACAAGCCCACCCCCAGCACCTTGACCTTGTTCATTCCTGAAGAACGCAGCTCAGTGAACAAGAAGGCCTGATGACTTTCCTTTCCTTTGCCTGGCTTTCTTTCTGGAGCTCCCTCAGCTTCTTCAGAGACCAGTCAGGCCCATGGATCTGACAGATGCTGGTTTGAGGAAAAATGGGATCTGCCTCCACTCAGGAAGGCAAGCTGGCCACCTAGAACTCTTAGGGGCCATTGCAACATCAGACGTGGGGCTGGACTCAGCGGCAATCCTGAGCCAAAGACTGAGGTCTGGCCCAGAACCTCAGAGGAGACTGGGTACCCTGGCAAACCCTTCAGGAGATGACAGAATCAGAGGCAGTTTGCAAGGAAATGGAGCAGAGAAGCCTCCTCCCTGGCTGCCTTCCTCCTCCCCTGCAGACTGCTGAGGAGTCGGAATGTTGCCTTCTCTCCCTGGGGTGGTCACCTGCTTCCTCCCCACCTGGGCCCTGGGCTGCTAAGGAGGAGGTGGAGGGTGGGGAAGGGGCTAGGGAGCACTAGCTAACCTTGGCGTAGAATAATGCGCAGAATGAGCAGGCAACAGGGCCCCTTTTCCCGCCAAGGGCCCAGTGATAAAGAAAGGGGAGGGGGCAGCTGGAGGCCGGCTGTGGGAGCGAGGGAAGGGGAGTACAGAGAATGTGCTGTGTCAGCCTTGTGCTCTGCCCTGAACTAACAACTCCCTCCTCCTCCCCGCCGCCCCTCCCCCTTCTCTCGGTTCTCCCTTCCCTCACAGTCGAGGTCTCCATCGCCCTTTCTTTCTGTCTTTGTTTCCCACTCTTTCGAGTGGTCTCTGTTTCTCTTTCCAGCTCACTCGGTCTGCCTCTCCAGGCCCGTTCCTTCTCTGGGCTTGCTCTCCACTTCTCTGCTTGTGCCTTTCTCTCTCTGTTTGCCTTTCTCCCAACCTGGCTCTTCCTCTAGCTTCGGCCATCGCTCTGTGTCCCTGTGTGTGTCTTCCTGTATCTCATTTCTTTGTCTCCGTCTCTTTGTCTCTCTGCTTCTGTCTCTCTCCTTGCCTACTGCTTTCTATCTCCTTTGGTCTCTGCTTTGCCTCCTCCTCTGCCAACTGTCCTTCTCTCTCTCAAGAGGCTTTCAACAGCTTCTGAAGCATCAAGGGTGAACCCCGTCCCCCCAACTGGTCAGCTCCTCTCTGGAGAGTGGCCGGCCTGGAGTTGCCTTTTCGAGCCCAAAGAAAGAAGGAAAGAGGGCAGAAGAAGGTCACCTGGGAATGTTTGCCCAGGAAAGACTGGGGGGAAGAAAGAAAATAACCTTTTGGGCATCTGATGAGCCAGGCATGGTACCTAGTGCTTTCGCAAGTCCTTTATTTTATCCCATGACTCTTTTATCCCCATTTTTCAAGGTGAGGACACTTAGATTCAGAGGGAGAAGTGACTCCCCCCAGATCACACAGGCAGAGTCACTGATATTAGAACACAGGACTTTCTGTCTCCATTGCCTACAGGGAGATGACCTGTTCTTTCACTGTTCCAAGGCCACCTCCTGGAGAAGGGAATGGCAAAGAACTTCAGTATTCTTGCCTTGAGAAGCCCATGAACAGAAAGAAAAGGCAAAAAGATAGGACACTGAAAGATGAACTCCCCAGGTCGGTATGTACCCAATATGCTACTGGAGATGGGTGGGAAAATAATTCCAGAAAGAATGAAGAGATGGAGCCAAAGCAAAAACAACACCCAGTTGTAGATGTGACTGGTGATGGAAGTAAAGTCCGATGCTGTAAAGAGCAATATTGCATAGGAATCTGCAATGTTAGGTCCATGAATTGGAAGTGGTCAAACAGGAGATGGCAAGAGTGAACATCAACATTATAGGAATCAGCGAAATAAAATGGACTAGAATGTGTGACTTTAACTCAGATGATCATTATATTTACTACTGTGGGCAAGAATCACTTAGAAAAAATGGAGTAGCTTTCATGTTCAATAAAAGAGTCCAAAATGCAGTACTTGAATGCAGTCTCAAAAATGACAGAATGATCTCTGTTCCAAGGCAAACCATTCAATATCACAATTATCCAAGTCTATGCCCCGACTGGTAATGTTGAAGAAGCTTAAGTTGAATGGTTCTATGAAGACCTACAAGACCTTCTAGAAATAGCACCCAAAAAAGATGTCTTTTTCATTGTAGGGCCTGCTGCTGCTGCTAAGTCGCTTCAGTTGTGTCTGACTCTGTGCGATCCCATAGATGGCAGCCCATCAGGCTCCCCCGTCCCTGGGATTCTCCAGGCAAGAACACTGGAGTGGGTTGCTGTTTCTTTCTCTAATGTGTGAAAGTGAAAAGTGAAAGTGAAGTCGCTCAGTCATGTCCAACTCTTAGTGACCCCATGGACTGCAGCCCACTAAGCTCCTCCGTCCATGGGATTTTCCAGGCAAGAGTATGGGAGTGGGTCACCAGTGCCTTCTCCATCATTGTAGGAGACTGGAATGCAAACGTAGGAAGTCAAGAGACAACTGGAGTAACAGGCAAATTTGGCCTTGGAGTACAAAACAAGGGCAAAGGCCAACAGAGTTTTGCCAAGAGAATGCACTGGTCATAGAAAACACCTTCTTGCAACAACACAAGAGATGACTCTACACATGGACATCACCAGATGGTCAACACCGAAATCAGACTGATTATATTCTTTGCAGCCAAAGATGGAGAAGCTCTATACAGTCAGCAAAAACAAGACCAAGAGCTGACTGTGGCTCAGACCATGAACTCCTTACTGCCAAATTCAGACTTCAATTGAAGAAAGTGGGGGAAACCACTAGACCATTCAGGTATGACCTAAATCAAACCCCTTATGATTATACAGTAGAAGTGAGAAATAGATTCAAGGGATTAGATCTGATAGAGTGCCTGAAGAACTATGGACAGAGGTTCATGACATTGTACAGGAGGCAGTGATCAAGACCATCCTCAAGAAAAAGAAATGCAAAAAGGCAAAATGGTAGTCTGAGGAGGCTTTACAAATAGCTAAGAAAAGAAGAGAACTGAAAGGCAAAGGAGAAAAGGAAAGATATACCCATTTGAATGCAGAGTTCCAAAGAATAGCAAAGAGAGATAAGAAAGCCTTCTTCAGTGATTGATGCGAAGAAATAGATGAAAATAACAGAATGGGAAAAACTAGAGATCGCTTCAAGAAAATTACAGACACCAAGGGAACATTTCATGCAAAGATGGGCACAATAAAGGACAGAGATGGTATGGACCTAACAGAAGCAGAAAACATTAAGAAGAGGTGGCAAGAATACACAGAAGAACTATACAAAAAAGATCTTCATGACCCAGATAATCAGGATGATGTGATCACTCACCTAGAGCCAGACATCCTGGAATGCAAAGTCTAGTGGGCCTTAGGAAGTATCACCAACAATAAAGCTAGTGGAGGTGATGGAATTCCAGTCGAGCTATTTCAAATCCTAAAAGATGATGCTGTGAAAGTGCTGTACTCAGTATGCCAGCAAATTTGGAAAACTCAGCAGTGGCCACAGGACTGGAAAAGGTCAGTTTTCATTCCAATCCCTAAGAAGGCAATGCCAAAGAATGCTCAAATTACTGCGTAATTGCACTCATCTCACATGTTAATAGAGTAATGCTCAAAATTCTCCAAGCCAGTCTTCAACAGTATGAGAACCATGAACTTTCAGATGTTCAAGCTGGATATAGAAAAGGCAGAGGAACCAGAGATCAAATTGCCAACATCTGTTGGATCATCAAAAAAGCAAGAGAGTTCCAGGAAAACATCTATTTCTGCTTTATTGACTATGACAAAGCCTTTGACTGTGTGGATCACAACAAACTGTGGAAAATTCTTCAAGAGATGGGAATACCAGAGCACCTGATCTGCCTCTTGAGAAATCCTTATGCAGGTCAAGAAGCAACAGTTAGAACTGGACATGGAACAACAGACTGGCTCCAAATAGGGAAAGAAGCATGTCAAGGCTATATATTGTCACCCTGCTTATTTAACTTCTATGCAGGGTACATCATGAGAAATGCTGGATGAAGCACAAGCTGGAATCAAGACTGCCCAGAGAAATTTCAATAACCTCAGATATGCAGATGGCATCACCGTTATGGAAGAAAGTGAAGAGGAACTAAAGAGCCTCTTGATGACAGTTAAAGAGAAGAGTGAAAAAGTTAGCTTAAAACTCAGCATTCAGAAAACTAAGATCATGGCATCTGGTCCCATCATTTCATGGCAAATAGATGGGGGACAGTGGAAACTGTGAGAGACTTTATTTTGGAGGGCTCGAAAATCACTGCAGATGGTGACTGCAGCCATGAAATTAAAAGACGCTTGCTCCTTGGAAGAAAAGCTATGACCAGCCAAGGCAGCATATTGAAGAGCAGAGACATTACTTTGCTGACAAAGGTCCATCTAGTCAAAGCTATGGTTTTTCCAGTAGTCATGTATGGATGTGAGAGTTGGACTATAAAGAAAGCTGAGTACAGAAGAATTGATGCTTTTGAACTGTGGTGTTGGAGAAGACTCTTGAGAGTCCCTTGGATTGCAAGGAGATCCAACCAGTCTATTCTAAAGGAAATCAGTCCTGAATATTCATTGGAAGGACTGATGCTGAAGCTGAAACTCCAATACTTTGGCCACCTGATGCGAAGAACTGACTCACTGGAAAAGACCCTGATGCAGCGGAAGATTGAAGGAGGGAGGAAAAGGGGACAACAGATGATGAGATGGTTGGATGGCATATCCGACTCGATGGACATGAGTTTGAGCAAGCTCCAGGAGCTGGTGATGGACAGCCTCTTGTGCTGCAGTCCATGGGGTCACAAAGAGTCAGACACAACTGAGCGAGTGAACTGACTGAAGGCCACCTCTGAAGCCCATGCCTGCTTCTGTTGACGGTTCTTCTCTGGGATGCTGGTCTTGGGCTTTCCTAGAAAGGGACCCATTTGAAGACCTACTGGAAAGGAGGGCTGCTGAGGTTTGAGGTATCCCGGTTGAAGACACCCTGAGCTAGCCTCCAAGACAGAAACCCCCAGGGCCTCTGGGGAGATGTGGCTGACAAGATGTCACTTGTCGGATGACACAGAGTCCAAGCTGGGAGAACACTTGTCCTTGTCCTAATCCAGCCCCTTTCATGGCACAGAGAGGGACATTGAGGCTCCAAGAAGAGGAGTGAGCCCAAGCCATATCAAAACATGCCCTCAGGGGAAGAGGGACAACATTTGAAGAAGGGAATTATTAGTTTAGCATCAATAATGTGAAAATTCTATGCAAGCAAATACATCCCCACCAAGCCATCTGCAGCACAGCTATGGAGAAGGCACTTGTGGAAAAGTCCAGCCGAGTCCCTGTGTCCAGTCCGTTCCTGTCTCTGGGGCTTGCTGGGGTGACAGGATCTGTGGCCTTGGACTTGCCTGTCCCTTCCCTGGTGGGGTTCAGTGGGCACCAGCCCAGGCTTGCTGTGCAGCTTGTTGGGAAGAGAACTGTTCTACTGAGACAGAGACAAGAGAGAAAGAGAGAGATGAAATGAGAGAAAAAGATCAATAAAGAGAAGGGATAGAGGGAAACAGAGGCAAAGAAGGAGAGGCAGCAGGTGGGAGCAGGTGAGCAGGGCCTGTGTGGGCCTGGAAGGAGCTCCTGCATTCTTCCCTGCTTCTCAGGGCAAAGCAGACCCAGTCCTGCCCAAGGCACTGCCTCTGACAGTCTCCAGGGAGCTGTTCCCACACATGATCTCATTTCGCTCCTCGCAATAGGCCTGTGATGTGGGCGGGCTGGGATAATTTTTGCACATTTGCCAGAAGAGGAAACTGAGGCCCAGCAGAGCAAAGCCATTTGTCCAAACTCTGGTGTAGGGAGCAGAGTCCAACCCAAGGCGCCAACCAAGCTTCTGGTGGCCTTTGCCACTTTTCCCGTGGTCTACTCTGGGAGAGAGTGGCGTGGAGTTCCCCTGAAGAATTCTCAAGTGAAGAACAGGTAAGGTAGAGAAGCAGGGAGCCAGACTCGCTGGAGGGCATTTAGAAGGAGAGAGAAAATGATTAAGGGAGCAGAGGGATTGGCTGCAAGGGGGAGATGAAAGGAGCCAGCAGACAGGGCTTGGCTGTGGGATGAGTCAGGCCAACGGCCTCCTGAGATAGTGATCTACAAATATCTCTGAGGTGTCAACAGCCAAGTTGGCTTCAAGGAGGAGTAGGAAGAGGAGAGGAGGGATGGGAAATGGAGTGCACGGCCAGTCAGCATGGGGACTCTCGTCTTGGGAACTACGAACTACACTGCAAGAGGCAGGCCGGACAGGGACAGGGCCCTGGAGAGCAGCCCTGGAGAACACAGGGGACAGAGTGGGAGCCCCTCCATCCCAAGGGGCATGCTGACTCCACTCTTGCCCCTCCCGTGGAATAGCCCCATTTTCTGCCCCCAACCCCAAAGTTGGGCCCTGAGCCAGCTTGAGTTTCTTCCATCTCTAATAGGACCAACTCTGAGCAAGCACTGCCTGCTCTTTGTCCTGGGCCTGACTGTCCATCTGCGTGCACTGCCTCAGGGCTGTTGGTGGCCTAAGGGTGGGAACTGTGCAGAGCAGAAGCCCACCTTTCTATACTCATTCCCCCCTGCCTCCCTGGGGCCCAGGTGCCAGGAGGCCTGGGCAGTCTGAGCCCCACTTCTTCAACTTAGAGAAGAGGCCACATGGTGATGCCACCCACAGAGGGCAGAGGCCAGTGCCTGAGCCTTACACTCATACCCCTTCCTATGCTCTGCCCACTCTCTGATGAGAGGTCCAGGGCACTGATCCTGCTTCCGACAGTTGTGGAAACTGAAGCTCAGAGAAGTAAATGAGGTTCCTGAGTTTGAGATGAAAATGACACCTGGAGAAAATAGAGGGAATGTGACGGAAGTTTCTTTTCTCCACGGATTAGAAATATTGTTCCACCTCACCACCAACCCAAGCATACATAAACCTCACACACACACACACATACATACAAACACACACACACATACATACATATATGCAGGCATTTCCTCTGTGCTCCCCACTGGAGTAAAATGGAGGAAACTGGCAGGGTTCAGAGGGGACCAGAAAGGCCTGATATGCTTCTTTCTGTGTGATAGTTCATTGCTGCCATGGCTTTGCAAAGTAAAGCTTGTGATTCCATTTCACAGATGAGGAAACTGAAGCTTAGCATGATGAGGTGACTCACGGATGCCCTCACAGCTACACAGTAGTAGAACGTGGCCTCAAACTGAGTCTGTGTCCAGAGCCCGTGCCCTTCAGAGCAGCAGCATTTTCTGGTCAACCCAGGATCCTTACCCTGGAGATGCCCTGGCATAGGCCACACTGGCTACTGGGTGGCTGAGAAGACCCAGAGAGGAAATAGAAAGACAGCAGGGGCGGGGAGGCAGGCATAATGGGCATCCGTCACCTGTTACAATAACTCCTGTCTTCAAAGTGCCACACAGACCTCAACTAGAGGAGGAACAAGAGGGAAGGAGAGAGAGGGAGGGATTATTATCCTTATTTTCCACAAGAAAAATGAAGAACAGAAAGGGGAAATGGCTTGTTTAAGGTCACACAGCTAGACTATAGAGGGATTTTTCTTTTTACATTGCAACCCATGATAAAGCAAACAAACATATGTATTTGTATATGCATGTGTGTGTGTATGTAAACACAGGTATATGTTAAATGGAAACAAAAGTTTCATGAAACAATACTGATCCTTATTGCATAGATGTACTCTATTTCACATTGTTAAAATCCTAGTCAAGGTTCATGGAATGGATTATAGGACTTGCTAATCTGTTTGCAAAAAACTGCTTGGAGCGGGGTGGGGAGGGGTGGTGGTGACACGTCACAGACTCAGTTCTGCTCCGTCCAAAGTCAGAGCAGGCTCTTGGGTTGTGCTGTGCTGTCTCATTTTGAAAGAGAGAAGAAAACAGACAGGGCTTATTCAAACTAGGAGATGGTGTGATGGTGGAAGGTTGAACTGGGGGTGCTGTGGCTTATGGGGCCAGAGTGAGACCTCCTGGTTAGGGCTTCCTGCTCCTTTGAGCGAAGGTTAAAGCCAGAGGAAACTCAAAATGTTGGTCCCTGAAGGTATGTAGAACCAGCATGCTAATACTGATGCCTAATAGGATAGGGCCCGTGACAGAAAGGAAGGAGTCTGTTAGAAGGGGAGGCGGAGTCATCCTGGGAAAGGTGTGGCCCTCACGCATGCGCGTGCGTGCCTGCACCCACACACACACACACGCCAGAAAATGTCCATTGTAGCCCCCGCACTGCAGTGGGAGGTTGGGGTTTGACGTTCCCTCTCCAATCCGTAGTAGGTCTTGGGCCCCTGCTGTTAGAAGGGGAACAGCTGCCCCATCCACAGTGGCCCTTGGTGACCTGGGTCTCTCAAAAGGCAGAGACAAGTGACATCTTTGGTCCAATCCTGTCTCACCAGAGGGACCCATCTGGGGAGGGGGTAGTGCCTGGTCACCCTAGGAGGAGGTGAGCAGGACTGGCTCCCCTAGTGAGGAAGGGTTCAGTCCCACCATGGCCCCTGGGCACCGTGAATGCAGAGTTCAGAGAAGCCAGGGAAAAGGCTGAGGGTGGAGGACTGGAGAACTATGGTCTCACACTCCAACATGCTCCAAAGGATGATGGCTTAAAGGCACAGGGAGGACGGGAGCACCAAACTGCCTGGAGTCCAGACAAAAGAAAGGTATCAGAAGTAAAAGAACTACCAAGAGGATTTTCCAGTGGAACTCAAAATGGAAAGGTCATACACCAAAGCTACAAACTGGGGCAGATAACAAAACCATAGGAAAATGGAGCCATGGAGAGGGAAAGTCAGAAGGCGGTGAAGCCAGCAGATAGGCCCAGGCGCACTGGCAATGGGGAGGGGTGCAGTTGCCCTCATTCCAGCAGGCAGGATAAGTAACTTCTGTCTGCCCAGTTAGGCTCCCACCTGCGAGGGCTAGCTGTGCAGCCCCTTCAGAGCCACCCAGAGACCTGGTCTTGGAGACCACAAGATCCAAAGGAATGGCCAGGCCTGGTGCTCTGGGATGACAGGGAAGAAGGCCACAGCCTGGCACCCAGAAGCAGCTGTGACCAGGAGGGAAGAACAAACGGTGGCAAGGGTGCACCAAAGCGCAAAAGAGGCCAGAGATAGAGACCTGTGTGACTCATTAGGTAAGAACAAAGGTTTTGGAATCAGACAGCTCTGGCTCAGAGTCCTGGCTTGGCCACAGGCTAGTTGTGTGACTCTCAGGAAGTCATTTACTCTTGCTGAGCCTCTGTTAGCTCACCTGTAAAATGAAGATGAGCATACCTCCTGCCTGTCTCACAGTGGGTATTGTGATTCCATGATAGTATATGTAAAATGCTTATTACAATCCTGGTACATGAGAAGTGCTTCATAAATGGCAGTAATTATGATTGTCACTCACCATTCACTCTACCTACCTCAAGCAAGATCCCCACCTTTACTTAGGCTCCTCCACCTGCCTAGAAACTCCCTCACCTCATCACCACAGGTTCAAATCCTGTCCACGCTTCATGGCCCTGCTCCAAAATGACCTCTTCCACAAAACTATCCCTGATTGCCTCTCAGCTGTCCAGCTTCTTTTCCTCCAAAGCTCTCAGCATGGTATCTGTGCCTCTTTTCTGGCACTCGTCATCTTCTACCTTTTATTAGGATTGTTGGTGTGTCTCACCTCTCCCACTGGACGGGCAGCTCACTGAGTGGAGGAAGCAATGCTCTGACTCACTGCAGTGCCCAGCCCAGTGATGCTGAATGGACTGTTTTTTAAATGACTTCATCTTCAAGTCCAGATTCCTGAAGACAATTGCAGATATGACTCTAAGAACTAACTCCTGGAGACTGAAAGATTTGCAAATAGAGCATCAGTTTTCCTAAATGGGGGAAAGGTAGACTTTGGTAATATCGAGCCACTTACCTTAGTCTGGAACTTTGACGAAATTCTCAGGTGAACCATCAAGTTGCTGCTTGTCAGGAAACTTCCAAATGAAGCTGGGAAGTGAGGAAGCCGTGCCAGGGTCACCTGGGCCTCACTCCGTTTTCGGACTATGTTGGTCTCTGGAGTTCAGCAAAGCTCTGACAAGGAAACTCACACTGTCCTTGTGAACAAGTTGGAGAACTGGAGAAGTTTCCATATATTTGTATTTGTAGTATTTTGTAGCTGAATAATGGAACTTGAAGTGCCCTCACTGATGTCACTCAGGAAGGAATTAGGGTCCTGTGTCTCCATCCCATCCTGTGCATCAAGGGTATCAGTGACCTAGAGGAGGATGCAGAAGGCCTGGTCACCACCAGATTTCCCAAGATTCAAAGCTGTGAGGTTCAATTTATATGCTGAATTGAAAAATGGAAACAAAAAATATTCTCAACAGACTGGGAACAGGGGCCAAAACCCATTGCATAAAATTGAACAGAATTCAATGTGAAATCTTGCTTTGAGACTCAAAGCCCAACTGCACAAATATAGGCTGGGGAGACAGGGCTTAACAGCTACACATGTGAAAAAGTCCAAGGGGTTCAAGTTGACCACAAACTTCACAGAAGCCATCAGTGTGACATGATGATGAAAAAAGCTTATGAAATCTTAGGCTGTATAAATAGAAATACAGTTCCCAGATGGAGGGAGGTAATAGCTCTACTGTACCTTGCCTATCCAGACCACGTGGAGTACAGGGCCTGACTCTAGGTCCCCCATTTGCCAAGGCACACTAATAAACAACCAGGGCAAATCACCCAGGCTGGCAAGCTGCAACGTGTGAGAAATAGACAGAGGAACTGGGGCTGTTGATCCTGTGCAATGGGGCCCCTGTTGGTCTGAAATAGCAATGTTGTGCATGGGTTCAATCATATTGAGCACTCACTTTGTGCTAGGCACCATGTAGAGGACATAATGGATGTTGAACCCCCCCTCAGTGGAGTCACCATCCTCTGACTCAGAGAAATGGAGTAACTTACTGGAGGTCACACATCCAGCCTAGCCCAAATCTGCTTGGCTCCAAGTGAAGTGAAAGTCATTCAGTCATGTCTGACTCTTTGCGACCCCATGGACTATACAGTCCATGGAATTCTCCAAGCCAGAATACTGGAGTGGGTAGCTGTTTCCTGCTCCAGGGGATCTTCCCAACCCAGGGATGGAACCCAGGTCTCCCACATTTCAGGCAGATTCTTTACCAGCTGAATCACCAGGGAAGCCCAAGAATACTGGAGAGGGTAGCTTATCCCTTCTCCAGAGTATCTTCTTGAGAACCAGAGTCTCCTGCATTGCAGGCAGATTCTTTACCAGCTGAGCTACTAAGGAAGCCCTGCTTGGCTCTAAAGATCTTCCCTAGTGGCTCAGATGGTAAAGAGTCTGCTTGCAATGTTGGAGACCTGGGTTCAACCCCTGGGTTGGGAAGGTCCACTGGAGAAGGGAATGGCAACCCACTCCAGTATTTTTGCCTGGAAAATCCCATGGATGGAGGAGCCTGGTGGGTCCCCAGATGGGGTTGCAAAGAGTCAGACATGACTGAGTGACTAGCTTGGCTCCAAAGATTATGCTTTTGTACAAATAGCTAAAGGCCAAAACAGGGCAGAGGGAACAAGGGTAGTCTATATGGCCCAAGTAGGCATATCTGGGATCTGTGGATGCAAACTACTAGAAAGTATGATTTCAACTCAATACACACCTGGTTTTGGAGCTTTGCTTTTTTTTCTTTGATCTGTTTTGCTTTCACTTATTATCATGAAAAATTTCAGATATAGGTAAAGGTAGACAAAAATAGCTTCATGTGTTCTCATGTAATTACTAGTGACCCACCTTCAATAATTGTCAACTTGTGGCCAATCTTGTTCCACTCCAATCTCTATCCACTTCCTATCCAAGGGTTATTTTGAAGCAGATTGTGGACATCCTATCAGTGTGTAAACAGGAATTTGAACAGTCAGATCTATCTTGAGATAGAACTGGCATCTGGGAAAGAGAGGGAAGTAGCGTATTGAGCATGTTGTCACTAGAGGGATAAAAGCATCTCTGAGGGCATTCTCCATTCATACATACAGAGATAAGCCACAGCCAGCTCCCTCTTTTGCGAACATAACTGATTGATGGAGGCAGGTCAAGGAGCAGAAGCTGATGCTGCCATCTGGGCAAAGGAGGCTACCCAGGGGCATTGGGCTTGCAAAGCCTTCCTCTAGGGGCATAAGCTAGGGAGCTCCTTACCCTCTCCAGCCTAGAGCTGGCCCTGCCCTACTCTTAGTACTCAGGGTCTGCTCAGAAAGAAAGGGGCATATATTTCTCTACCCCCAACACACACACACACACACACACTTACATACTCACATACCCTATTAGAGTCTTTGGAAGGCATGTCCTAGGCCACCTCTCACACCTTGCCCTGGAGCCTGGCATGAGTCACCACCTCTCCATGAACACGTGGGCATAGATCTTCATGGGAGCCAGCCGTGGGAGCAAGCAAACTTCAAGGCTTCAAGGGCCTCCACCCCACGGCCTAGCCTTCGTTTCTAACAGGTGGCTCCTCTGGGCCCTGCCTGCCCCCTCCCAAGGCCCTTTAAGCATGGCATTTCTTCATCAGCTCCTCTCTCAGCCTTCAGTAGCCGCTCCCCACCTCACCCCACCATTCAGTGCCAGATCAACCAGGGGAACAGCACTTGACCCAGTCAAGATCCAGAATTCCCTCGACTTTGACAGGACTCTGGCCCCTGACCTGAATGGACATTTCCATGTCAAAAGCAAAACAGGGATACGGGTTGGTTTTGACGGATTTCCCACTCATATGACTATGTTAGTTCATTGATCTTTGACTAGAGGGATTGGGCTCCCAGGGATCTCTCTGAATGAAGAGTAATGGCAATTAACTTTTTAAATATATAAATATATTTCTAGAGAAGGAAGTGGATGAGATAGCCGTGGATAGAAATCACATGATTGGCAATATTGGTGGTTGTTGGTGATAACAGCAGTGGCACAAATGTTAAAGTTAAGGCAGGTTAGGACAGTGATGTTAGATCTTATTAAGTTTGGTGATAATAGTGATGAAAGCAGCAATGGTGGCGATGAAAGTGGAAGAAATCATGGTGGTGCTAGTTATGGTGGTGGCAATGACTGAAGGTTTGGGCTCCAGGCAGCTGTCTTTGGTGATATGGAAAATGCTTCCCACAGCAATTCTAAGAACCAAGGCACTTTCTGCATGCTCAGAGCCTGTCCTGCGAGCAGTCCCCTGGCCAAGAGTTGACCTGAATATTCAAGTTCTAGAAGTTTGTCATGATGGCATCTGCTCAGTTAGGTCTCACTGCAGGCATGAGAGTAGACCATATATATGACTTCTCTGGGATTCTGGGCCAAGATTCTGTGGCAGACCAGAGAGTAAGTTCAGACTCACACTGGTCTCAGGCAAAAGAGATACTCTACAGCACCTTTTATCCATCTCATCTACCCCTTGGTGTGGCTACACAAAGACTCAGTCAGGGGTGCCAGACTCTGGGCCTTCTTTCGCAGCTGAAGGCTCTATAGTGACTGAGGAACAAGAGACTGGATCACCGATGGAGACCAGGAAGCTGTTTTCTGCCCCCAGGAAGATATACTCCATCATCCTGGGCTAGAAGTCTGTCTGGGAGCAAGATAGGTTGGCCTCTGAATCCCCAGGAGTTAGGCCTTCTGAATTGATAGCCTGAGGCCCTTTAAAACAGAAAACCTGATTTTGGAGGCCATGAGGAGGGTTTTCACCCTTGCAGTAGCTACCCCAGGATCACTGATGCCAAGTTGGTCCTCCTGGGGAGGGCCCTCCCCACCCCACCCCACCCCACCCCACCCCACCTCATCCCACCCCACTCATTCTGGGTGGGGAGTGAGAAAAAGAGGGTTTTCAAGGCAGACAGATCTAGGTTGGAGTCCAAGCTCAATTACTTCCTAAATTTGTGCCCTTGCTCAAGTCCTTCCACTTTTGTTGTGACTTAGTTTTCCTCATCTGGAAAATGGGCTCATAATCTGGATTTTTGTTTGTTTGTTTGTTTCAGAGACATCTATGACATATTTTTACACTGTGCCTATCACAGTTTCCAGCACACAGTGGGTGGTTCTGTGACTAGAAGGAGTTCCTTTTCCTCATTCTGAACTTCACTGAGAAATTAGTGCCAGTGCTCAAGACTAAGGGTCCAGGAAAGCCCCTGGTTTTGCCCAAGAGAGACTCAGAAAAACTCTTTGCAATTAAAAGGTCTCTGTTACATACCTGTGTAAAAGCCCATGGAGAGTGGGGAGGAGAGGGGCTGCAGCTGAGCAGTTCAATGAACATCCCTGCACCATCATGGCAATAAAATACTTTGTAATCACTTGAAACAAATCCTCTTCCCCCACTTCCACTACCTACTCTGTGCATCCAAACATCCTCGAGTAGGAAGCTAGGTGGCCAAGAGCCTTGAGTTGTCACCATCTGGCCTAATTCACTGGGAAAACTGCAGGTTAAGCATTGGTCAATAGTGAAGTCTCCCAGAATGCCAAAGGGTGATGAAGTCTTTGTGACTGGGAGAGAGAAGAGTGGCTCTTTCCTGAGGGCCAGCCAAGGAAAGGACACTGTGTGCTTTCTTCTTGCTCTATGGTTCTCTGGCACCTCCTCTAAAGCCCCTCCATCCAGATCAAAGCATATCTTATCAGGCAATGCCTCATGCATTGTTGGTAGGAAACTTTCTACCATTTACCTTGGCATGTGTTTTTGTGTGTGTGTCTGGGTTATGCTGTCTCTTCAAAGTAAACCACAAGTCTCCCAAGAGCAGGGGACACTACATTGTTCCTTCTTTCTGCTCTTAGCACAGGGCTAAGCACCTGGAAGGCTTGGTTCAGCTCACTTCTTGCCTCTGTGGTTGAGCAGCTGCTCAGAGTCCTTCCAAAAAGTGTGAAGATTTCAGATCCCTCCCAAGCTCTGGGTCTCTGGGCTGAGGGGCCTTCCTGGCTCCACTGAGATCATCACCCAGGTTCTTTCTTTTGCTGGGAAAATCTGTACAGGCCTCTGACCTGAGATCTCTTGGTCTTTCCAGTGTGTGTCTGTGCAAGTGTCTCTTGTGAGTGAACGTCTTCCAGTTTCTGGGAAATGAGGGCGGGGCCAATGCAAACATTGCAACTGAATAGAATCTTTGTGGCCTAATGATTTCGGAAAACAATTTGCACGGCAGGCTTATTATTTGGAGGATGGGAGCCAGCTGTTCTCTCTCCCTGGCAGCATGATAAGGAGAGGACCAGAACTGCAGTTGGAGAGACTGAAGTTTCTGACCTAGAGTTACAACAGCATTCTCTCTAGAAGCTCCCAGGGCCAGTCATCTTCTCCTCCAGCTCCATCTGGCTGAAAGTTTCTTCTCTTTGGAAAGCCCAGGGAATAAGAAGACACAGGATAAGCAGCAATGGACAAGGCATGAACCAGAAGCTGTAAATAACAGGGCCATATGCAGTCCTGGGGTAGAGATTTGGGACACCTTGGATCAGGAACACCTTCTAAGAAACTGCAAGCGGCCACATGCTCAGTCGCTTCAGTTGTGTCCAACTCTTTGCAACCCCGTGGACTGTAGCCAGCCAGGCTCCTCTGTCCATGGGATTCTCTGGGCAAGAATACTGGAGTAGGTTACCATTCCCTTCTCCAAGGGATGTTCCTGACCCAGGGATCGAACCCATATCTTTTTGCATCTCCTACATTGGTAGGCAGGTTCTTTACCACTAGCACCATCTGGGAAGCCCTAGCTAGTGGCCATATGGGGGAACTCTTTCTCACTGAAGGCCAACGGTGTTGAGTACTCTTAAATCTATTCATCTCATTTAACCCTCAAGTCAAGGCTTTGAGATAAAGGGGTTATCATGCCCATTTTAGTGATGAGGAAGCCAAGGCTCATTTGGATAAGTGAAGTGATTTGTCCAAAGTGACTTCCACATACAGACAGCAAATGACAGGGCTGAGATTTGAGCCTAGGTCTAACTCCAATGTCAGTGCTCTCTCCGTTGCCACACAGACTTTAGTGTCTAAAGAGAACAGTGACAAGCTGGACCACTACTGCTAGTAAGGAGGGAAGGGGGTGACATCTACCCACTGGTACTTGCCAGGAGCAAAGCTGTGCCTCAGGCCAGGCTTCACAGATGAAGCTCCTCAGGACGCATGCACCCTTAGCCCTTGATGTGCCAGGTTTGGTGCCAGGGCTGGCAGGGGCCAGCCTCTATACGAGAGCCCTTTCTGACTCTGAGGAAAGCAGCTGTCAGGGCCCCAAGCTCAGGAGTGACTGCGAATGGATCTGGCCCCACTTAAGGCAAAGCTCTAGCAGGGCATCCAGGGCTTCTGCCAATGCTGAGGCAGTGCTGTCCCCACTGTCACAAATCTACTGAGAGGTTAGACAAGAGAAAGTCTGTACTAGTGCCTAGAGATGGTGGCATGCACCTGGGTACTCATTAAGTGTCGGAATCTACATGGCCAAATGAAAGATTATGTGGTGAGGAGACCTTTGGAAGTGGCAAGAGGGGGAGCTGGAAATCCACAGGACCTGGGCCCTGGCAACTCGGACCCCACTTCCTCTCCCTCAAAAGGGCTTCTGCTTTCTGCCACAAGCCACAAGCAGCAGACTCAGCTCTTTTTCTATGTTTCAACAATTGCACCTGCTCTTCCCTGCCTACCAGGGAAGACATCTCTCCTCCTTCCTGTCTCTGCAACAAATCCACAGTCCCTTTTCTGTTTTAAGGACTTCCCTACTCTGGACGGAGAAACAAGTTGTGTCTGTGTGGGGGGAGGTCACCAAAATAACAACTCTGGGGAGCCCTCAAAGGGTCAAGAAAGTAGAGCTTCAGTTGCCCTTGGCATTCACTGAAGTTGAAATGGAGCAGGGGCAGCCATCCTCAGAGGCGTTTCCCAGACTCATTTTCTTCCATGGGCCCACGCACACTGGTTGTAACTCCATTCTTTCCCTCTTTTATGCCTGAGCTTGGGGATTCCATATTCCCCAGCAAGGTGCTCCTACACTCAGCACCCATTCCCATCCCTCCTTGACATCAGTAGGCCCCACAGAGAGCAAAGATCCTCTCGAGGCAAAATAAGGAGCATAGTCATTCCATCATTCACATTCACCCAAACTCAAGTGAGTCATTTACATGAACCCTGGAATGGCAGCACTGGGAGGAAGCTTTCAGATCACTGAGGTCATCCTTTCTCCATGTCCTTACACTATCAGGGAACAGAGAAGGGATCTGAGGACCAGAAAAGGGAAGAGAACTCCCCAGGATTGTACAGTGAGTGAGAGACTGTGCCACCGGAGACCAGGGCTCCTGAGGGCTTCAAAGGCCCTGGACTCTTGCTGCTTTGGATCAGACTTTCCAACTCTGGAAACCAGTAGTCTGAACCCTGGGGAGCCTTGGAGGGTGCAGCAGAGTCAAGTCCCGCCTACTTTCTGTGGGGAATTTCAGAGGAGGTTTTCCCCTAGCTGAGGGGTGCCTTAGGCAGTCCCTCACGTCTCAGAGGAAGGAAATTTCCATCTACTGCTAGCCTACTGCGTGCTAAGTGCTCCCATGTGCGTTCTTTCAATTCATCCTCAGGACCAACTGGCAGCATTATTATCCTCATTTTGCAGGTGAAGAAAGGAAGTGTCAGAAACGTGAAGGGAGACATATGTGAATAGGTCACATAGCTAGAAAGTGACGTTCGGGGCCTGGAGTCTGTGCCCTGTGACCTCCATCCCACTGCCACAGAGGGCTGCTCAGAGCTCACCTCAGCCATGTCGCTGCTGTAGCCCACGCTCTTTTCCCCTTCCACTTCTGACCCACCTCCCACTCTCCGGGTGTGGCCTGGGGAGGAGTGGCTGCTGAGGAATCCACAAAGCAGTGCTCCTGAGAACAACTAGGTCCTGACTCAGCCACCTTTGAGTAACTTCAGCACGCTGCAGAACCAACATCGTGTGTGCGTGCGTGTGTGTGTGTGTGTGTGTGAGATAAGCTGCACGTCTAGGTCAGTTTGTGGTTGTGTGTGAGGCTCTATACAAGCGCCTGAGTCTTGCAAGGCTTCCCTGGTGGCTCAGATGGTAAAGAATCCACCTGCAATGCAGGAGACCTGGGTTCGATCCCTGGGTTGGGAAGATCCCCTGGAGAAGGGCATGGCAACCCACTCCAGTAGTCTTGCCCCAAGAATCCCATGGACGAAGAGCCTGGCACGCTACAGTCCATGGGGTCGCAAAGAGTCAGACACGACTGAGTGACTAACACTATCACTTTCTAGGTCGGTCTGTAGTTGTGCACAAGGTTCTGTACAAGTGCCTGAGTCTATGCATGTGGGGTTCCATTTGTCTGGGTTGAAAGAGACGTCTGGAACTGTGTGTGATTCTATACATGCCCCTGGCCACGTGTCACTGCATTTGCGGATGTGCATTTCTTTGTGTAAACATGTGTCTGTCCTTCATGCACCCGCAACCATGTGTGTACCTGATTGTAAGCAGGTTTGAAAATCTGTGCAGTGTCCGGACATGGCTGTGGTGCCTATGCCAGTATCTGTGCCTGCTGACACTGATTAGTGTGGATACCCAGGTGGGCAGAATACTGTGCGTGTGATTTATATAGTCACTGTGTGCACAGGCACATGATTGCCAGGGTCTCTTTGTGCAGCTAGGGAAAAGTCAACACACCTGTGTCCAAGTCTGGGGCTCTGTGTAAGGACATATGTATGCTGTGCACACGAGTGTGTCTGCACATGGATCTGCAGCTGAGAGTACCTGGTACATGTGGAGCTCCGGGCACACCCAGGCAGGATGTCAGTCTCCAGCAGTGAGGCTCAGCAGTCCCTAGCACCCCCAGTGCTCGTGCCCTGCCTCCATGCCCAGGAATCAGGACGCATCGGGTGTGAGCATCCCTCTTACACCCTGCCAAGTGCACTAATCCCCCTGGGGAAGTCATTACCAACAACCATACACAGCTGGAGTTGCTTAATCACTCTTAAGAAATTTCTTTATAATCTGAGTAAATTACTTTAATTACTTGCAACTACCAATTAGTGTTTGAAGGTTTCCCTTCCAGAGAAACAAGTCTCCTGTTCTGGACTTCCAGGCCCCTCCTCCTCTGGAGTTAGGGCAGCTCACCTGGCCACTCCTCCTACCAGGCACCAGGTTGCCCCCTCGTCTGCCCACAGGGCCTGGCCACAGTAGCCCATGCCCAGGCTTGGCTTCATGAGGAGGGGTGGTGCACAGATTCTCAGTGGTGCCCCAAACACTTTGTCCTGACCCGAGGGCCCATGTCTGAGGAGGAGGATAAAGCAGCAGCAGGCCCCAGCTTAGCCACCCCCAGAAGCCTGGCTCAGTTCTGGTCTTGTCCTGGGCTCTGCTGCCAATAGGCTGCCTCCTCCCCAGGCACGTGGTAGGTGGGGCAGGCGGCCGCTGCCTCTCAGTTTATTGCATGGAAAGGGTACTGTGGGTGCAGGTATCTGAGGGCCAAGCCAATCTTCAAGTCAGGCTGCTGCCAGTTTCTCTGAACCCCCAGATGAGGCACTCCGCCCCCCTCCAGATTCCAGGGAGAGAGAGCCCCCTGGAAACTCCCAGGGAGAAAACAGTGCGCTGTAAGAGGAGGCTGAGCACTGGTGTTAGTTGCTGTACTGGTTCTGCTTCACCTTGGCAGTATGACCACGAGCAAGTCACTTTCCCACTCAAAGCCTCAGTGTCCTTTGGTGTAAAATGTGGAAGCTGAGGCTGACCCTCACACTTGGGTGCAGAGACTAAATCCTTGCTATGATGCTGGGGGCCACCCAGGACGTGCTAACTCCCCATATGCCAGGGGCAGTGGCCACTGAGAAACAAGACCCTATTGCTCCCTTCGAGGAGCTTCCAGTCTCATAGGGGAGGTAGGATATAGGGAGAAATAACCAGAACAGAAGGAGAAGTATGGTACTTGCCCTAAGAAGTGAAAGTCACTCAGTCGTGTCTGACTCTTTGTGACCCCATGGACTATACAGTCCATAGGATTCTCCAGATCAGAATACTGGAGTGGGTAGCCTTTTCCTTCTCCAGGGATTCTTCCCAACCCAGGGATCGAACCCAGGTCTCCTGCACTGCAGGCAGATTCTTTACCATTTGAGCCACCAGGGGACACATAAAATATTGAGGGTGGTCAGAAAAATGAGAACAGAAAAGGAATGCTTCTTCAAGGCAGCTGTTTCATTTGGCACTCGGCTCACCACCTTCACCCCTCCCTGGCTTCATTTAGGACACCTGGACACCTGGGTGGAGCATCTTCATGTGGCTGGATGCTGGTATGAGATATCCCCTGGGGGCTGCTCTTTCTTATTTGAGTGCCTGTGTGTGTGTGTGTGTGTGTGTGTGTGTGTCTGTGTCTGTGTGTCTGTGTCTGTGTCTGTGTGTCTGTGTAAAACTTGAAGGAGGATAAAAAAAAGTGGATGAAGACGAGGAAAGAGAAGATGCTGCCAGGGAGTAAGGTTCCTGCTCCCTCTTCTCTGCCAGCAATTCTCTCCCTCTGCCCAGTGTTGGGCAGCAGCCCCTGCTCACAGAGCACAAGGGGCCTGCCTCCTCACCCTCTCCTGTTTAAGGGTCCCCTTTCCATCCACTCAGTCACCCCTCTCCATCCATGACACAGCTTCCAGTTACTCCTGATTTCTTCTGATCTTTATTTGGACACAGTTCCCAGAGCTTTTGTTCCTCCCACATCCCATTAGATTGCCACCATGGCGCTGACAACTAGGTACTGTTAATGTCCCTTGTTTTAAGGAGGTAGAAACTAAGGCACAGGGAGATGGTAGGACTAAACTAAAATAAACTGTGTTGCAAGATAAACTTCAACCCATAGCCCCCTCACTATATGGCTTGGCCTCTGGAGGTCCCACTAGCTACCTGAGGGGCAGGCCTGGGAAGGCCTGGAAAGGAAGGCAGCTTCCACGCCCAGGATGCTGGGAGCACTTGGATCCAGCCCCACACCCTTTCTCTAAGCTTTAGTTTCACTGCCCTCCCCTTGCACCACCTCAAGGAGATCAGGGAACCAGCAGCCTCCTGGGTAGGCAGGAGGGCTGTGGGGGTTAATTAACTGTTTCCCAAAACGCTTTGAAGATGAAGGCTCCTCTTGGCGGGGCAGAGCAGAGTTGAACAGGCTTGCAGAGCCACCAATGAATTGGGCCGCCAAGTTGTTATTAAGGAAAAATCCCCAGCTTCTGGCCTCCACTCCACCCGCTTCCAGGTGCTGCCAGTGGGCTCCTCGCTTAGCAAGCTCTCCAGATTCCATGCCCTACCATGCCTGGGCATGCTCTCTGGAGGTGTGAAGCCCTGGTGGAGGAGGGGGCAGGACCCTGGTCTCTGGCAGGCAAGTAGGGGAGGGAGAGGAGGGACCCCAGACTAGAGGCAATGCAGGTCCCAGGGGCCATGCAGAGGGGAGGATGGAGGCGCTACCTAAACATCCGGCCTGTGAGCCTGTCCCAGCTCGATGTAAGCAAGGGGGCTGTGGGTTCCCACCTTGGCTCCCCCAAGCCAGGATTCCTCTACAGTCTGCCTTTATGCGGACCAGATCCACAGGTCCAGAAAGACGGCTCTTGATTCAGTGCCCTGTGTCCTCAGAAGACCAGAACTAGTGTCGGAGCTGTTTTTCCCCAGAAAGCGGGGTAGAAATAGACATCCTCTCACCTGCAAGTCAGGTTTCCATCATCACCTCCTTGCTCTCTTCCTTACCTCCGTTCCTCTCTCCCAGTACTCCACGACCCCTGACTCTGTCCTCAAACTTATAGTCTAGCTGGGGGAGGGGCAGAGTTGTAATAAGATAAAATATAAGTATTTAATCCAGCATTCCTCTTCTGAGCAATTATCTTACAGAAGTTCTCACACGAGCACAATGATACACTAATACACAAAACTGTAGTGTAGTTTAAGAGGGGCAAATTGTATACAATCTAAGTGGCCATGATTAGGGGTCTGGTTTAATAAACTATTCCATACTATGGAATCCAATGAGGCTGTTGTAAAAAAAATAAGATAGACCAACACAGGCAGAATGGAAAGATGCCCCACACCTACTGTTAAGGTTAAAAAGTAAGTTGTAAAACATGTGTGCATGTAGAGTAAGACCCTCTTTGTGAAAAATGAAACCAGTTCTACACCTCCGTATTTACTTATGTCTGTGTGCATATGGCATAGAGCAAATTTCCAGCTCCCCCCGCCTCTGGGGTATCGCTCCTGGCCTGAAGGTAGGCCTGATGCTTCTTCATTAACTTTTGTCTTAGCCCAACAGTAGCAGAAGTACAAGGCAAGAACAAGAAGAAAGCTAGTGCCCTGAGCCAGCGCTTTACAAGGACCAAACACGTGTGGCTAAGTTCTCCCCAGCTGAGGCTGCCTAGTACCTCCGGAAGCCATCCGTCCAGACCCCCGCCTCCATGGCAGATGGCTTCCTCCAGCGCCTGTCAAGCAGGATGTTCCCAGAGCTGACAGCATCTACCCAGCCTCTGGTAAACATAGCTCCCTTCCCCAGTCAAGGGCCAGGAGTCTACAAGGGAGTGCATCAGGCCCCCGAGAGGGAATCTGGGAGGCCAGAGGTAAGGAATCGGCCCCCACAATCTGGTGGCAATTGAAGAAGGGAGGATTCAGATGGCACCCAGACACTGAACTGGGTCACACTGAACAGAAAGGAAATTTGTAGAGACTTCTGGAGGGACGCTCTCAGAACTCATAGGAGCTGCAGAAGCAGACCCCCTCTGTGCTCATCCAAGCCCCGAGACTCCAGCAGTATTACCTCTGTATACAGATGAAGATCTGCAGGCTCGGAGGCAGGGTCATCTACCACCAGCTGGCTGGCTGTGGACGTGAACCCAAGATTCAGGTCCTACTCTCCTCCCTCGCCATCCCATGGTGTTCGGGGGAGCAGTCCCCTGCTGTTTGAGCAGTCCCTCAGGATCTGCCTCAAGAACCATGTATCAGCAGCATCCTCTCAAGCTCCCCTCTCCCTCCTTTCCCTCTCTCACCTCCAGAACTCAATCCCCAGCAAATCTCTGAGCTCAGTTTAGAAAGGGTGCTTGAGGCCTTTGATGAACTGTGGTCCCTGAAGGGCTGGCTGGGATCCCTTGGCTGTGGGAAGGACTGGGAAGGAGCCTCAGCCCTGGGGTGTTGTGGGGTGGGGGTTGAGGGGAGAAAGCCAGGAGCTCCTCTGATTTCCATTTCTTCCCTGCATCCTACCCCATCAGGCAGTACCAAAGCAGGCCAAGGGCTGCCTGGAAAGCAAGGAGAGTAGAAGATGGCTGCAAAAGAGTATTATTTTGGCTAGAAAGAACTCCCAGGTTCTCTTGTTACCTCACCCCTCCTCGGAACTGACTACTGAAAGTAGCATGCCTATTCCCACCCTTCATCCCCACTCCCACCACAACTTCCAGACCACAGCAACCGAGATCAGGACAGGAGGCCCTGCCAGTCAGTCGGTTTCATCACCAACTCCTGGCTTCTCACACCAGTTAGCTCAATCACCCCCTTACGGAGATGGGTCTTGGGGGACTCTTAGTGGGTCTTTTGGGGGCCCTAGACAGGTGTTGGACACCTGATAGGTCTACACTATCTCTCTGTGGCCATAGCCTGAGGGATTAACCTTTCTCTGGACTCAAGGCTTAGAAATCCTTGACCTGTTCCCCTTGGCCCATCAGCCATGTGGCAAAAGTGAGAATTTCAGCCTGGGTGAAAGTCCCCTCCCACTGTTGCTTCACTGAGCTTCTAGGAGCTACACGGTGGCTGGCATGCTGGTGGCAGGGAATAGACTGATGCATCCCAACCCTGCCCCTACTGGCTGTGACTTGGAGTAAGGCCCTCCCCTCCCTGGCTTTCCATTGCAACCCCACAGGTCACACGGTTGATGGAGGTTCCAGTGAGTCAATGGATGTAAATAAACTGTGTAACAATAATAATTTACTGGATGCTCACTACGTGCCAGGCACTATTCTAAGCCCATTTTGGATATTAACTCATTGAAGTTCCACAGCCACACTATGACCTGGGGACCTATTGTTCTTGCAAATTTATAGAGATTTTGAGGGAGATATAAGGGACAGAGAGACTAAGTAACTTGCCCCAGGTCACAGGGCTAAGAAGGAACTAAAGAAAGAAAGAGAAAAGTTGCTTGTCTGACTCTTTGGGACCCCATGGACTATACAGTCCATGGAATTCTCCAGGCCAGAATACTGCAGTGGGTAGCCTTTCCCTTTTCCAGAGGATCTTCCCAACCCAGGGATCGAACCCAGGTCTCCTGCACTGCAGGCGGATATTTTACCAGCTGAGCCAGCTAAGCCAGGAGTTAAACCCAGGTGGCCTAGCTCCAGAACCTTCACTCTATATCACTGTGTGTGTGTGTGCTCAGTCATGTCTGACTCTTTGCGACCCCATGGACTATAGTCTGCCAGGCTCCTTCACCTGTGGGATTTTCCAAGAAAGAATACTGGAGTGGGTTGCCATTTCCTATTTCAGGGGATCTTTCCAACCCAGGGATCAAACCCATGTCTCTGGCGTCTCCTGCATTGGTGGGGGAGTTCTTTACCACTGTGCCACCTGGGAAGTCTATATCACTGTGTCATAGACTATAAAAGACTGCCCTGGCCTCACTATTATTTTTTAATAGCTG
The DNA here is from genome assembly GCF_001704415.2 of Capra hircus. Taxonomy (NCBI): domain Eukaryota; kingdom Metazoa; phylum Chordata; class Mammalia; order Artiodactyla; family Bovidae; genus Capra; species Capra hircus. The sequence goes on along the minus strand of NW_017189516.1, from coordinate 12,148,508 downwards.
CCTCTAACTCAGGCAGGTTGCAGCTGGAGCTCTTCAGAGAGGGGACTGGAGGGCAGGTTCAGAAGGGAGAAACAATGTACCTGCTTTCTCAAAGCTGGTGGAGGCCTTACTGAAGGCTGCAGAGGTTGGCTCCGCCCCTTGCCCTGACTATTGGCAAAGATCCCTTCCTTGGCCACAGTCTTGGACTTGAAGGAGCATCTGGGCAGCTCCCATCTGGGGGAAGAGTGGCGGGGCCGGAGCAGTGGGTGAGCTGCTAATCAGAAGCAGGGGGCCTGCTGGGCGCAGCCCGACCCCTTGGCTCACGCCTCAGCAGCAGCCAGCACCTGATGAAAAGGCGCTGCTCCAACCAGAGCTACTGGTGGCAGCAGGACGCTGATGGAGGGCCAGAGAAGCCCCTCCCCGATGGGCAATTGCCCGCCACTCGGCTTTGATAGCCAGGTCCAAGTAGCAAGTCCCTGGCCAGGCAGCTCCTCGGGCATTGCATACATTCTTCCTGGCCAAGAAGGAATGCAGCAAGCTAACAGGATCCAGATGCAGGACTGCATTGGGCTTGAACCCCAAATACCATCCCAGCAGCTGGGAGACCTGGGGACACACAGGAAGGCTGCTGGGAACTCCTGGCCTCCCAGAGGGCCTAGAACCCAGCCTCAATCCCCTCGAGTCATTCTCTAGGGGTGTAGGGGTTGGGCCCGGAACCTAGACTGGGACCTCTGCTCCTTCCTTTCATTTTGTGCTTCATCTTGACCCTCAGTCCCACCCCCACCCATGGGAGTTGGAGAGCCCAGTGGGTAGCTCAAGAAGGCATTTGCAAGGTCCTGTGCTCCTCTTCCAATAAGAAGCCCCATTCTCTCATACCAGCCAGCTGAATAGCCACCCCTGAGCTGGTCCTCTTTGTGGGGGGGGGGCGGGGGTGCGGGGAAAAGGGATTTTGGTCAGCCATCAGGCTCAGCGGGCACAAGACCTGAATGCCAACTCCAACTCCACTGTATCCTAGTATCATGGCCTCAGGCATGTCAATTTTCTGAGGTCAGTTATCCTATCCCTACAGTAGGACCATGTGCAGGCAGTTCTACCGTGTAAGGAAACACAGACCCTGGACCTGAAAGCTGAATCTGGCAACCAGGGGCACAGAGGGAAAGGAATACAACTCCCCAGAGAGCTCTGGTAGGTGCCATGGCCCTTTTACATGCTTCTTTCACCCTCAAGGCCAGACTGCGCTAAGCGAATGGAAAGGGTGCCTGGGACCCTGCTGCTGGAGCTAGAGGGTGGGGGAGAAAATGAGTACAGGTAAGTCTAGGGGCCTTCTCAGACTTATTCCTTTAAGAGCTGCTGCCACTCAACCCAAGGCAGTGCGTTCATCAGTCTGCTTTGATCCCAGACTCCATGAATATGTGGCAACACAGAGTGCTGGATAAACGGTCTGTAATAGAATGTGATGGGCTCTTAAAAGCTCTCCCTATCCCCACGGCTCTTTTCCAGCCTTCAATGATCCCAGAGAGCCTGAAATTGCACCATGAGCACTTTACAGTAAGTTATTATTTGCCATTGACACCACAGTGTGAATTAGTTGATTAGCTGACTGGAGAGCTGGGATGGATGTGGAGGGGGAGGGCGTTGGAGAGATCCTGTCAGAGGCTTGCAGACCTGCCTGGAAGGGTACATCTGGGCCTGACTCAGGTACAGGGGAAAGTAGTGCCAAGCCCCCAAAATGCTGGGCACAGGTTGAAGAGCTGATAGGATAGGGAGACTGCACTTCCTGAGGCACTGGACTGGGAAACAGAAGACCTAGGTTTGAGTTTTGATATTGCCACTGATCAAATTGTGTGACCATGGTCAGTCATGTGCCTTTTCCTGAGCTTCGAGTTCCCATCTATATACTAGGTAGAGACTGCCCTGGATGGGGACAAGGCAGGTAGAATGATTTCTAAGTGGTATCTTAAGGAGAGCATTCAAGGATCTGAATTTCTTTCAATTTCTCAGACCCAGCAACTCTGAGCTGGGTCCTGCCTAAGGATTCCCTGTGGTCCTGAAGAAGGGGAGGAAGCAGAGTCTTAGGAAGACAAATTGTGGGCCACAGGAGTAGGGAGCAGAGGGTTCCTGCTTTGTAGAATACCCAGTTCCTCATCCACACAAGCTCAGAAAGGTAGCTAAAGAAAGAGGGGAGGAAGCAGAGAGGGAGTGAGAGGGCTAACCCCAGTCTATCCCCCTCACTGCATTCGCTTTTAAAATAAAACCCATTTATATATAAATGTTGGCTTGATGCCCAGTCTCTGTAGAAAAGCTTTTCTGTATTAAACGCTACAATGAATTAAATTAACCATAATGATTTCTTTGTGAATGAAAACCTCTCTCTTTCCCTCCCTCTCTCTCTCTCTCTCTCTCTCTCTCTCTCTCTCTCTCTCTCTCTCTCTCTCTCTCTCTCTCTCCCTTCCTCCCCCTCCTTTCTGACATGGTTTTGATCAGGTTTTCTCCTCCCTCCTCAACTCCAACACAACCCAGCACCCTTTCCACTCAGCCCTCCCCATTTTCACCAACAGCACTGCCTTCCCTGCAAGTGACCAGTTCTGTAAAGCCCTTCCCAAGGTTAAACTGATGGCTCCTGTGGTCCAATGTGAAGCAGGAATTGGTCAGCCCAGGGGGGTCCCTGTGCACAAACAGAGCAGAGGGCATGGCCTGGGAAAACATGTGCCTGCCAGGGTTCCTGTGTGAGGATTTTCCAGCTTCAGGATACCTCCTCAAGCTTCACTTTCCTCATCTGTAAACTGCAGTGAGTGGTACTGAGTCCAGGAGGCTAATAAAGGGAAAGTGGAAGGGGGCACACATGTGTGTGTGGTGGTGGGGGGCGCGGCTGTGGCACCCAGGAGAGGAGTAGATGTGAGCGCCTGTACCAAAAGTCATCTCCAAGTGTGGGCCCCTATGTAGCTGTGTGTGTGCCTAGTGGAACACAGGTGCATAGGAGTCTTGATCTGTGGGGAACCCACCCGGGGCTAAGCCCTGTGCATGCAGAGAGAAATCAGAGGAGCTCTGCCTTTGGGCACTCCTAGATGCTGCGCAAGGACCACTTAGAAGAGGGGCTATGACTCCCAGCTATCAAGAACTGGGGAAGGCTGCTTGAAGGTGGTAACTTTTAGCCTGGGGACTAGAAAGTGGGGCCCCAACAACAAACAATCTTCCCCATGGACACAGAGCTTTGTATTTCCAATGCCCTTTTAAAGGTATTATGTCATTTCTCCCACACATCCTAAAAAGTATGTGCTATTATCCCCACTTTAGAGATGAAAACACTGAGGATTTCGAGCCTCTAGTATGAGTCAAGATGCTGATGCTGGGAAAAATAGAAGGCAGAAGAAGGGACAGGTTGGTTGGATGGCATCACAGACTCAATGGACATGAGTTTGAGCAAGTTCCAGGAGATGGTGAAGGACAGAGAGGTCTGGCATTCTGTAGTCGATGGGGTCACAAAGAGTCAGACATGACTGAGTGACTGAACAACAAGTACCAATCAACTCGATAACCATGGACTGGCCCCAGCCCACTCTCCACAGTACTTCTCTGCCAGGCCCAGTGGCCCTTGGCATCCACAGCCAACATGATGCCCACAGTCCTTAAGCTGGTCCTCATGCAGCCTTCTTCTGTTCCTTCGCCACCACCTCACAAGGACATCCTTTCTGTAGTTCAGTGTCCCCATCTGTACCATGAGAGGTACTCAGAACACAAGCCACAACCCTGAAAACCACCAGGCCATTGTGTATCTCTGGGTCTCTGCCCACACTGCTTCCTTTGCTTCCTTGTGGGCCTCCCACATCCCTACTGACCCTGTAAGTCTCCTGGGTGCCTAGTGAGAACTCCATCACCACCCACCTTACGCTCATTCCCTGGACTCTCAGCACGATACCTCAACAAGACATTTGACGACTGGTGGACATGCCATGTCTCGGTCTCCCACCAGGTGGTGAGGTCCATAAAGGCAGGGGTGATCTCTGATGTACTGCTATTTCTCCAGGACCCAACACAGAGCCAGACACTGAGATGCTTGTGGAAAGAATGGGGAGGAGGGAGAGTCTTTTCAAGGCAGACTAGACTGAGGTGTTCATAGCCTTCCATTTCCCCCAAAAAAATGTTGAAATAGATGAAGATTTTGATAGTTCTATGATGTATCAGCTTTGAAAGGGTGAAGTCAAGGGCAGGGGGCTGCCAGCAAGGGAAGGCTTGAAATAGGAAGAGAGAAGAGTGTGCTATGGCTGGGGCTGGTGATAGGAAATGGATAACTCCCAGGTGGATGAAGTCGTCCTACCAATGCTGAAAAGCCTCTGGAAAAATCAGGTCCTGGCAGCAATGGAGCACAGTAGGCAGATGCTGCAGGCTCCCAAGGGCCAACCCCAGATACAAAGGCAGATCCCCTTCTAGGAACTGGAATCCTCAGAAGCTTTGTGGCAAGGAGACATAGGAATCTTGAGTTGCAAGAGAAGTGAAGAGCAGAGGTGTGGAAGAGAGTCCTGCTACCACATTCTGCCTTTCACTCCACCTTCCTCGCCCTTCAGCTGGTGGGCCCTGACACAGTCTTGGGATTACCAGAGTTGCCCCTGGCTCCCAAATGCACAGACATCTAGCTCAGGCAGAGGAGAGACTGGCAAGGCCATCTCCAGGCCCCCAGTCCCTCAGAGGCCCCTCCATGGAGGGCAGTCATGGGGGACACATGGGAGGGAGACCGGGCAGTTAGGCTGGCCCAGAAGAGTTTGGCAGGATGCCAGTGGGCCTGCCCTGGCACAGAGATGTGAGCAGATAGCCGTTGCAACTGGTCTAATTGCTGTCTCATCTGCTCTCCCAGGGGCTGATTCCAGAGCCAAGCAAAGGGAGGTTTCTGCCGGGAGACTTGAGGGAGCCTGAGGAGAGGTGGAGGGCCCTGCAAGTTGAAAGGCCCTGACAAACCCCAGCATGCCCAGGGCAGAAACCCAAGTTGCCAGGGTTGGGGCAGGAGGTGGACAGGGAGCAATGAAACCCAAGGGAAGGGCCTCACTTTCCCATCATGTGCTCTTGGTTGCCTCTTGACCCTGTGTCTCCTTTTCCCAGGATCCTCACTCACCCTTTCCCACCTCCCTACCTGCCCCTGTCACCTCAGACCGCTGCTGTCAGGCTCCCATCCCCACTTCAGCTCTCACCCTGTCCCAAGAGATTGAATTACAAAAGTCAGTGGATGCTTTTCTCTCCTTAACTCCAGTGTACCTCTCAGCCAAATCTGATATCTGTGACCCCCTCCTGCTTTCTGAAAATCTCTATGTCCTAATTCTATCCTCTCTATTTAGATGCATCTTCCCTGGTTCATCCTCCTACTTCTCTTACCTGTTTTTTTTTTTCTTTCTCAGTCCCTTTCCCAGGCCCCTCTTCTCCAGCAGCCCCCTCTTTAAATGTTGTGTTCCCCAAAGTGCTGCTTGCAAGCTCATCTCCCCCATAGATGCTCCCTAGGCACGCTCAGCCCCTCCTGTGGTTTCCAGTACCTCCTCTGGGCAAGTGAATTCCAAAAATCACCTCAACCTGGACCACTCCCCCAAGCTACAGCTGGTATAGACATTTACCCAGTGGTCATCTCTGAAGACACTGCAGAGTCCCCTTGCCCCAGATCGAACTCATCATGCTCCCAGGCCACACTCCTACTGGTCTCATATATCAATCCACTCAGGCTCTCAAGCTGGAAACCTTCTCTCCTCCCTCTCCCTAACCCCTCACATCTAATTAATTACCACGACCTGCCAATTTTACCTCCTTAATAGCTCTGGAATCCATCCCAAGCATTCCATCCCTACAAACACTGCCCTAATTCAGGCCTTTATCATTTCTCTGCCACCAGAGTGCGACCTCCTCTGACCAGCCTCCACACTGCAACCAGAGAGCCCTTTTCTGCAGACATATCTGAGCATGTAGTTCCCCAATTAAAATCCACCAGTGATTCCCCCATCATGTCCAGAGTAGATTCTAAGTTCCTCAGCCTGGCACACAATGCCCTGTCGGATCTGGCCCTACTCACCTATCTCACCTCTGAGCCTTGGCATGTACTGTGCCTTTGCATGTCACACTGGTACTCTCAGCCTCCTCTTCAGGTGACAAACTCCAACTCACATGGGCAGCTTGGTGGACTGGATAAGACTGTGGGTTAGGAAGCCTGACCGCCTGACCAGGCGAGTCACTTACTTTCTCGGTGCCTTAGTTTCCCTAATCTGTAAAATGGGGATAACAAAAGTTTTTCTCATAAGGTTGTATTCATCTCATAAGGAAGTAAGTTAGATCATGCTTGTAAAGCACTTAGAACACTGACTGGCACATATTAAGTGCGGTATAAGTGTTAGTTGTTATTAGCTATTATTCCCCCTTCAAGGACCAGCTCACACATTACCATCCTTGCGAAGCTACCTCCTCCTCTGAGACTAAGATAAGTGGCCCTCTTCTGGGTCCCTAGAGCCCTTGCTAAATTCCACTGTGGCACTTGAGATCATCTGCCTACTGCTTGACCTTCCTTCCCTGCAACATGATATCAAGCACTGAGGTCTATTTATCTTTGTGTCTCTAGCGCCTAGCTGAGGAGTTTGCATTTGAGCCTCAGACCAGCCTGATAGTACTAATATTATCTCCATTTTGCAGATGAGGCAACTGAGGCTCAGGGTGGAAAAAGGAAATTTCCCAAGATCACACAGCTAGAAATTGACAGAACATGGATTTAAACCTAGGTCTGTATTATGCCAAACTCCCTGATCATTATACTTTATCTAACTGCCTTGCGGAAGGGAGCCTTAAAATCTTGTCCTGGAAGGAAGGATTAAAGGAACTAGTGGATGCCTGGAGGACAGATAACTCAAGGGCAAGGGCAATCATCTCCCACCCATCTGTTTGAAGCTTACCGGTGCTTGTAAGTGTGTTTCAATAGTGGTGCCAATGCATGTGTTGGACACGTGTGCAATGAGGTCATGCCAGAATGCTAGGGAAAGAAACCCAGAGTTGAGGACCTCCATCTCAGAGACCCCACTTACTTTTGTAAAGTCCTCAAGAGTTTACAAAATGCTTGCCCATCCCATTTTGTCCTTCGATCAGCCTCACACACCTGGAATGAGGTAGCCATGTCTCACACAGGGCAGTGACTTACCCCAAGTCACCCAGCTCCAAAGTGGCAGAGCCAGGACTCCAACATCTAATCAATACGTGACAGTTTCAACAAGCTCCATTTTGTTCCAGTTGGAGTCTGAGGAGAATGAGACCTTGGCTGGAGAGGGTTCTTCCCTTAAGAAATGGCCATGTGAATGCTGCAGTGGTTTGGGGATGGCCCGCCCAGAGGATTGAAAGACAAAAGAGAAGGTCTTTGAGACTCAGTATTCTCATCTGTAAATGGAAATGACATCCCCAACCTCATCTGGTAGATGTAAGTCTAAAACGAGGAGATGTATATAAAACAATCAGACAAATGCCTGTACGTCTGTAGGCACTTAACAGATACAACATTGCATCTGAATTCTTACAATATTTGAAACAGTGACAAAGGTGTTGCAGGAAAGTTAGTGTGTCAAGAGCCAGGCAAGGCCGGGTTTTGAAATACCACCTCTGACCCTTACCAATGGTATGGCCTTGAGGAAGGCATGTAACCCCAGGAGTCTTTCTTGCCTCATTCACATCTGCCTTATGAAATTGCTGTATATGAGAGTACACATGTGGAATCCTGGCACAGGGGGCAGGCATTCATAATGGTAGACACAGTGATTAAGACTCTGGAGTCATGCTGCCTGGATTTCAAGCCCAGCTGCATCATCTACCAGCTGTGTGACCCTCGACATGTCACTAAACTTCTCTGTGCCTTGGTTTCTTCCTCACAGAGACAGTTGCAAAGATTAAATGAGGGAATACATGTAAATGTTTCAAACTGCTTCTGGCATAGAGTATGTGTTGGTGATTATTGTTATTATCAGACAAAGGCCTGAGAGGAATGAAATAACCACCCCCCCCCCACCTCTTCATGAACAAAGACATTAGTTGAAGCCAGTCAGAACAGATTAATGGGGTTCCTTTCATTCAGCTTCCTAAAGGCTCAGAATGATCCCTCAGGGGCTGGGGCCCTGCTTGTAGGGGTTGCTGTGAGCAAACCAAAGTTTAGCCAAGATGCCCCAGGCTCTCTCCCAGATTAGGCCAGAGCTGTTGAGAACCATTGCAAAGGCTTTGTTGGGCTTGGAGAGCTCAGAAACCTGTTACCTGACATCCCAACTCCCTCCCTGGGGGACCAGAGGTGGGAATTCAGGAATGATGCCATCATTCTCACACCTGACTCTGGAGCTTATGGCTACACTGGCTACAGGGGTTTGGGTTTAATGGGCCCAGAGGCAGCAGGGGGCAGGGCAGGACTGACTGCTGGTGCCTGGGATCCAGGCCTAGCTGGCCGAGAGCAGGCAGTCCCCCTTGAAACTCCAGTTCTGACTCCATTGACAACAGGCTTCCCGGAGACCCACTGCATTTTCCCCTCCACTGCTCTAGGCTTTCATAGCTTCTCTGAGCCCAGGCCAGGCCCAGCTAGGCCTTTGGATACCCAAAAGGAAGCGGGAGACCCAGTCCTGGCCCCCTTGCGTCACTGATCTGGCTGGGGCTAGGCTCCGCAAGCCTTTAACGGTACAAAGCTGCAGTCTCGAGTAAGTGACCCCTCCCCGCCTCGGCCCCCTCCCCATCCCAGCCCTGCCTGGCCCCACCCCCAGTGCCGCGTGGAGGGAAATCAGGAGAAGCCAAGGAATTGTTTGTAATTAGTGTGTTTTTAAAGGCTTTTCCGTGAGCCTTTAGCAGATTTCAGGGGAGGGCAGTTTGCCAGGGAGCATTGAAATGGAAATCCTGTGTTCTGGCCCAGACCCTCTTAGAAGGAGACTCTTCTCAGAGAAAAGGCCAGAATCCCCGCCCCTCCTCCCCCAGGTCCCCATACGCTGCTGTGGTCAAGGAAGGCGGGACTCAGCGATGTGGGGCGGCTTTGTGGAAAGGCTTTCCTGCCCACAGGCCCCAGCTCTGCCTCAGGACACCTCGGTTCAGCTTCCACATGAAAGGCTGCTCCACAGGCCCCCAGCTCCTACTCCCCCCTACCCCAAGGGCACATCCGTTCACCTCCCCCACACAGAAAAGATAATCACCTGCTTTCCCCACTCTCCCCAAAGGCAAAGCAGTGGCCCTGGAACATGGTACCTCCAGGGTAACCTCCTCTGAAGTTACCCAGAGGTCATGTGTACAAGAACAGAACATTCCCTCCCACCTAAACAGCATTTTACAGTTTGCTATGCCTTGGCACTCCTGAGATCCAATTATACCTCATAGCAACACCTTGAGTAGATACTGTCTAATGTACTGGTTCACAGAATGGGGCTGGGGTCATGACTTGCCCAAGGTTTTTTAGTTAGCAGAATAATAGAGCTGAGTCTAAAGCCAGGGTCTGGAGGGTGCCTTCTTCCCCTCCCCACCCCAGGCTGCCTCTTCCACAAGCTGGCTGACACGCAGGCAGGACTGCTCTGGTGCAATCCCTGGGCCTTGTGGTCTGGGATCATTTCCTGTGGCCTGAAGTACTTATTTGCAAGCTGTAAGGACTGCCCGGTTTCTGGAGGCCTCGATGAATGCTTCCAGCTGGGAATTTAACCTTCTCAGACCCAGCTGTGGCTCTTGCGAGCTCTCTAAGTTCTCACCCATTTTCTTAGACACCCCCCACCCCGAGGTAAATCAGCCATGTATGGGTGGGGGGACAATGTATGGAGTAGCAATGAATTGGGACCCAGAAGACCTGGCCCTACCCACTTGCTCTGTGATCTTGGGCAAGTCCCTTCACCTCTCTAACCTCCAGTCAAGACTTAGAAAGTATGCTTTCCTGCCTGAGTTCCAAAGCCTGGCCTCTTGTTTTCATTGGAATATGAATGGAACTCCCCTCCCATAGCTCCTCCACATCTCAAGGTCTTGGGAAAACCTGGAATTATTGCATGTGACAGCTGGCTATGTAGGCCCTTGAGGCCAATGAAAGTTGCCCCCTGCCACTCCAGAACTGTACAGATGAGCAAACTGAGGTGCAGGAAAGGGGAGTGACTTGCCCAAGGTCATCCAGGGATGCTAGTGCTAAGGTTATGGGAGATTTTCATCTCCCCTCAGCCCCACTAAGCCATTCCCAATAAAATACTACCACTACTAAATGCATATTTCAAGTCCTATGTAGTGTGAGTAAAAGCATCTTCAGAAAGCTTTGCAATTTTTCTTTATCTGTAATACCCATCCTCTAAAGAATCACAGTGTTTGCTGGCCTCCAGAAATGCCCTGCCTTCCACTGGATGGCTGCCTTCCTGAAAGCCCTCCTGGTGGGGACACAGCAGCCATGGGCTCCTTGCACTCTCCCCCAGAAGTCTCCTCTATGCGTCTGTGAACACATAGCATCCCTGGATCCCTCCCTTCAGCCCAGGGCTAAGGGCCCTGGATCTCTCACCCACAGTTCTCTTTAACTAGGGGAGGTTTCTTAGACACAGCCCCACTCTCCTCCACTTCTGCCCTGACATTGGCTCTAGGAACACACAAGTGCAAGGAGAGTCTGAGATTTACAAGACAGTAAAGAGAGCCGCATTCATATTTCAGAGGTGACTGTGCATGTTGTCCCCTGGTGTCCTCCTTCTGCATCAAGGTAAGAATTTCTGAGCCTGTCCTAGTGCACAGAAAGTTGAGGAACTCACACCTCTAGGTTAGAGGTGCAGTAGCTCTTAGAGAACTCTGATTCCACCCTCTCAAGTTACAGATGGAGAAACTGAGGCCCAAAGATGAAGAAGGGACTTAGAAACCCTGCAGTAGAGCCGGGACCAGAAACCTCTTCTGCCCCTGCAGCCAGTGCTTTTTTTCTACCCTAGCCCATACCCTGCTGCTTCTTGCGCCCACGTGCAGGCTCAACCATGTGTGCGCTAATGCAAGCTGATGGCTTCTGGGAGGGTCACACATGGAGCCACACACCGGCCCATTCACTCTGACACATACCCCAGCTGGCTGTCCCCTGATACATATTCCTCCGTCCCCATTCACCACCACCTACCCACCTCCCATCCCCTCTACCCTGCATCCCCTCCACCACCCCTGCCCAAGCACGCAGCCAGTCCCACATTGAATCACATGATCCTCCCTGCCAGTGGCCCTGGGTCTGTCTCTCTTTGTCAGTATGACTGTCCACGGCTGCGCAGAGAAGAGCTGGGCTCAGAGGTGCACCTGGGGCGGGGAGACGGGGGAGGGGGGCAGCACAGGGGAGCGCAGTGCAACAGAGCTGGGATGTGTGTGTGCTCGCATGTGTGTGTGTACATGTGTTTGTGTGCATGCGTGCGTGTGTGTGTGTGTGTGTGTGTGTGTGTGTGTGTGGTATTTGTATGACTGTAGGCTGGATTCAGAAGTCTCCCCTGGGAGGCTTGGGGCCCAGCCATACCTTAGATAAAGCAGAGCAAGAGGAGGAATCTTTATTGTTTAGAAAAAGAACAGGAGGGGAAAAGAGACAGGGTTAAACAGCCTGCAAAAGATAAGCCCAGGAGTGGAGGCCTATTCTGGCAGAGACCGGGAGCGTCCTGGGGAAGCAGCCAGGCAGCTTTCCAGAAAGTGTGAGCTCACGGGCCACTAGACATTAGCCTGGGCTGGGGTGGGGTGTGGTGGAAGTGGGGGCAGCCTCTCTAGAGCCTGGAGGAGAACTGCTGAGCTGTGGAGGGGCCAGGCAGAGGCCTCTAACTACAGAGATATGAGGATGATAAGTCTCTTGGGCTGGATGCTGTTGGACTGTGCCTGATACACCATGGGTGCCAATCCATGATTACTAGATGGATGAATGAATGAGTACATGAATGAATGAATGGGCTCTGTCTCCCTTTATCACCATGAAGGAGCCCAGCCCAAGCCCACCTCACAGACAGGGCTGGCTGCATGCAGAGAGATTAAAGAAAGTGGTGCCTCAGGAAAGAACCTGAGCCTCTTCCTTATATGTGCAGTAGATGGGGCCCTGGTTCCTCATCTGCATGGGCAGCAGAGCCCCTCATGGCCATGTCACCTTACCTACCTTCCCTTCTGTTTCAGATGGAGAAACCGAGATTCAGATTGGAGCATGAAGTTGCCAAGATCCCATAGCCCACTAGTGGCATAGCTCAGCCTGGAACTTGCCTTTTTTTTTTTTTTTTACCAGGTGTCAGCATCTGCTGTTTCTCCTGGCTGCCACCTGTCTCTGTCACCTCTACAGCAGTGCCCTCAGCCTCAGACTCAATGGTTTCTGGGCCTGGGAGACCCATGGGGAAACCAGGAAGGGTGGAGAAAAAATAAGAAAGATGAGAGATGAACTGGGGCAGCAGAGGTGGGGCCCCCTGGCTGTGAATAGAGGCCATGCCCCTTGGAGAGAGAAATCTGCTGTGGCCCCTTCTGCCCATCCTGACACTGGTGAGGCTAAGCCAGGTGCCCCTCACTCCCAAAGGTCCACGGGCCAAGGCGTGTGTTCCACACACGCCACATGATACACAGGCATGAACACACACAAGCCCAGGGTACGTGTCCCACCGTGTGACAGAGGCGAGGGTTATGGAAACAGTCTCCATCCCCCCACCTCACAGCAGGGCCTGGCATTACAGCTAGAAGGAAGTATTGGGTGGCTTGGGGGACAAAGGCCCTCGGAGTCCACACGCCTGGTGGATATTTTTCTTGTTAACACACAATACTGCTTGCATAACTGGAACTGGCTAGACAGTGTGAGAAATGTTTAGGGCTTGAGAAAAAGCAGGAGGAATAAATAGCCACAAAGCCACAGGGTCCCATGGGCTGCTTTCCTAAGGACATTCTGCTCCCCTACCCTCCCACACTCACATGAATGGAAAAGAGGCTGCAAAGATGGGACAAGCCCTCATCTCAGTGGCCCAGACTGGCCCTGTCAGCCCACAGGGCTCTCCTCTGTGGGCAGAACCTGAGGTTCTCTGTAGCCTCTCATCTTCTTGCCCAGCTGGCTAAGCACTCCACTGCCCCCCAGGCCTAACGCCTCATCAGTTCTGTCTCTAGGCTATGTCCAGGCTGGAGAACACTGGTTGAACAGCTGTCAGGGCTGGGGCCAAAGGGATATCTCTACACACCCTGGTTCCATATACAGAATGAAGCCAGTTGTTTCAATTCAGCTCTGACCTTGCCCCAATCTTAGCCTGAATTTCAGTGATAAAGCCAGCCCTGAGATGGGAAGCAATGGCTTAAAGGCCTGGGAAAGATGTGGGGGGGGGGGTGGTGAAAAAGGAAGCTGATTTTAGCAGATTTAAGAGAACTACTTTGCCCCGAAAGTGGCCAACTTCTTTATCTCCTTAGCTAGTCCCCTGGCATTGAAGAATGTATAGGTGTTATCTTAAAGCAGAGAGCTAGGATGAAAGCTCAAAGGAAAATGTGCCAGGATGCTTTACCCAGGTGCTCAAGAAGTCACCCATCTCAATGTAAGGGTAGGTGTGCAAAGCAAGCAAGCAAACTGACAGGATACCTGCTCCCCTTGGTGGCCCAGGCCAAACCATCCAGGTCAAGGACCATGTTTTGATAAACACTTGTTCTGGAGCAAGTAGGGTATACAGTAAATGACCCCATGACATCCAAAATTCCACTGTTCTAGGATTTGGGGTGTTGTTGTTCAGTCGCCAAGTCATGTCCGACTCTTTGCTACCCCATGGACTGCAGCACACCAGGCTTCCTTGTCCGTCAACATCTCCCAGAGTTTGCCCAAGTTCATGTCCATTGCATCGGTGATTTGGAGTGGGGAAGCATCAGAAACATTGCCTTCTCTGGCTCCTTCTGCTCACTTATTTTGAAGACACCAAACTTCCTGTCTCCATACCCTGTGTCTTTTCTGGATTCAAGACTTCCTAGAATTTCATTTTCTTCACACTCACCTCTGCCTTTCCTAGCCTCAGAAAATCCCTACCACCTTTTGGGGGTGGGACTCCTTGAAAACAGTCCACTCTAGTCACTAAGCATCCCCACTCCAATCCTAGCTCTGCCTGCCCCCGGAAAATGGGTAAATGGAATCTGGTGACTGGCACCCCTGGGTCCCTAAATGAGAAGCATGTTTGTTTATAGCCAGATGAAATCCATCCCTCCTCCCACCCCTTCCCCCAGCCATGTCTGTGTATATGTCTCAGAAGTTCCTGCCATGGCCTCTATACCAAGCTGGCTTCTCCCAACCTTCCCAGCCCTGGATCCCTTAGAGGAGGGGCTGAGGCAGCTGCCACATTCAGCGTGGCAGAGCCGCTAGCTCAGTACAAATCAGAAACACATTGGAGGCAGGCAGGGCGGGAGCAGACAGGCCGGGGCTGGGGCCCATTAAGGCCGGAGCCCGGCCACGCTGTTTGCCGTCTCCACACAGGTTTCAGGTCTGCCTCCTGATTGTTTGTTTGTCTCAGTGATGAGAAAGACCAAGAAGGCAGCTGACAAGGACCATGGGGGGTGGAAGGGGGAGGCCCTGGCTCTCACCATTCTCCCCACCCTGGAACTCATGGAGTGCAGGAGAAGCAAGCTGCCACTGCCTCGTTTCCCTACCCCCACCCCCAAATTCCAAACAGATGTGCAGTCAGATTCTTCCTCTCCTTGGTTGGGGGAAACAAAAGAAATTAAAAATGGGACCCTAGAGACACTACTTTCGGGAGTACCCTAGTATAAAATAGGGATGAAAGGGAGATACAGGAAGGATTTCCAGAGATGCAGGTAAGATGGGAGAGGTGGAAGCAGCTCAACCCTCTCCTAAAGACAGGTTTGCGAAGATTCCTATCCGGGGTTGGGCAGTTGTTTGAGGGGAGGGGGTGTGCCTGGAAGGATGATTGCTCTGGGAGGTCCCACTGAGTTTCAGATGGAAAGGATTCAAAGATGTCTGCAGACATGAATAGAATCTCTATATCTTGATTCGCTGAGTCCTGACTTAATCAGGGCTGGCGTTTGCCATCATGGAGTCTGGCCCTCTCAGAGATAGAGGCTGTGCGGCCCAGAGTGGGGAAGACATTGTTCAGTGGCGCAGCAGACCAGACTCTGGAATGTCTAGATTGGAGGCCTCCTGACTCCCCGTCCAGTTCTCCCTTCATTTCACGCTGCTCCCCTTGCTTGATGTTCTCTGATTTTCTAGGCAGGCACTCCAGCCCTCTCAGTCTGTCTGGCCCCAACTCCAACCGAGGGTCTGGGCTGACTCTCGTAGGCTCTCTGTGAAGTCTGAAAGTTCTCTCTGGATTTGCTTGGTAGCCATATTCCTCCATGAGGAAAGTTTTTACTAGTACCTGCCCTCCACCCATTGCCCAGGCCAGCCTCAAACATCCAGAGTTGGCTGTGGGCAGTGTGATCCAATGGTGAGCACCCAGCTCAGGTGACAGGGCCAGTGACCTTGTCTCTGGCAACATAGCTTCCAGCCTGCCACTGGCTAGGCCTTCCCCTGAGCAGGAGAGTCTCGTGTCCAGCCCTGTTACTGTGTCTGTCTAGCTCCCCCTCCTCTAAGACCCGCCTGCCTCCTGGCCTGGTCCACCCTAGCCCTTATCTCCTGGCCCACCTGAGGCCAGGCTGTTACTGGATGCCCTCTGTGTTGCTGGCAGGGCTTGTCCATAAATCCCCCCAACCACACATGTGTGCCCGCTCGTGTGCACGTGCGCTTGATGTACATATACATACCCTGTTTCCGTAAGTTTCTGGTGATGGCTGTTCCACTACTTGGGCCTCTGGAGCTGGTTTAGCCTCACCTACCATTAAAACTAGCAGCCCAGCCATCACCCACAATCCACTGTCCACTCAAAGCCCTGGCCCCAAGGGCCTTTTGAAAACTCCTGACTGTGTCGGTGTCCAGGCCGGTGTTGTCAAAGATCAATACTAAGTAACAGGTTTGGGGAGATAATGGCTAAGGAGATTAGATTCTTTTTCCATGCTCTTGTACTCACACCTCCTCCCTCTCTCTCTCTCTCCTTTCCTCCCTCCCTCTCCATCTCTCTTTTTTCTTACAGTAAATTCCAACCAGATGGGCAAGCCTTCTTTCCCACTTCTGAAGTTGAGGGGGAACATCAGCCATGGGGGAGCAAGAAATCACTCCCTTCCTCAGCCTGGATCATCCCAGCCTCACCGGGTCTCCTATTCCAGTGCCTCACGCCTCGCCGGATTAGACCAGATATTAAAAAGTATTTCTTAAATCCTTTTTGTTCCGAGTCTACTATTGACACTTGTGCTTCCCTCTCAGCAGGGCCTCAAACAGGACGGTGGGGGGGAAATGAGAGGAGAAGGGAGGGGAGCAGGACCCACTTTCAAGGATTCGGCTATCTGTAGGGCCAGACCCAGGCTGCAGCCCCATTATCAGGGGAAAGACGAGCTCAACTCCTGGGCATGACCGAGAATATCAATGGAGTGTTGTGTCTGCCTGGACGTGCTCTCTAAGCCCAGAGACGAGCACAGACAGAAACGGCAGCTTTTGGAGCAGTCAAGTGCCGCTTCTTGCTTTGCAGCAAGAGCTGGGTCTTGTTATTTGAGCTACAGATGGATTTATATGTCTCTGTGTGATTTTTCCTTTAGAGAGCCAAGGCCCAAAATCCCTATGCATGGCAGAGATGGGACAAAGCTTCTCACATCTAGCGATGGTCCCAGAAAAAGCAGTGGGGACCTGAGTTGGGCTGAGCCGCCTTGCTTTCTGGCCTGCTGCCTCTTACACACACAGCTGTGGCCATGACCCCAGTCTCAGCTGAAACTTCAGCTGACACTTCCTCAGCTGGACTCCTGGTTTGGGGGGTCAGCATCATCCACAGCCGGTCTCACACCAGTGTGTGCCTGTCTTGTACCCCATATCTAACAGCTAGCCCCTTAACGCATCAGACTGGGCCCATCCTAGGACTGCAGAAGGACACCAGAAGAATACAATCCTGGCTTGCTTCCCTAATGAGTGTGTGCTCAGTTGCTCAGTTGTGTCCAGCTCTTTGCAACACCCATGAGCTGTGGCACACCAGGCTCCTCTGTCCATGGAATTTTCCAGGCAAGAATATTGGAGTGAGTTGCCATTTCCTACTGCAGGGGATCTTCCTGACCCAGGAAGATTGAATCCACATCTCTTGTGTCTCCAGCATTAGCAGGTGGATTCTTTACCACAGCGCCACTTGGGAAAGCCCTACTTCCCCGATGAGTAATGATCATAATGTATAGCTGCTATGTGCCAGGCACTGTTCCAAGGGCTTTACGTGGATCCTGTGACATAGGAACTCTAAGCATTACTCTCATTTTACAGGAGAGAAACCTGATGCACAGAGAGGTTAAGTTACTTGGCTAAGGTAACAGAACTCGTAATTGGCAGAACCGGGATTCAGCCCAGTGTAGAGATCAGATCCATAAGAATATAATCACTGCCCTCCAGGACTGCTACTGTCAGCCCATCCTCCCAGTCTTCCCAGGATTGCAGTCAGACCTCCAAACCTCATGCCCTGTGGCTCTGCCTCCGCGAGCTACCTATCAGAGTCTCCTTCCCAGATACCACCCACCTGCCTGACTCTAGCCTAGATTCTGACTCGGGACTTGCTGACCTTCCTGCCTGCTGGTCTGGACCCTGGCTCCTTGCATCTGTTGGGACATTCCTCCATTACCTATCTTGCCCTATCCAAGGATTTCTTCAGAATTGACAGGATGGTTACTGCTGCTGGAGATTTAGCACATTGCTGTCCAATAGAAATATAATGCAAGCCATGTATGAAATGTTCTAGTAGCTAGGTTTAAAAAGTAAAACAAGAAAGTTAAATGAATTTTAATAATGTCCTATTTCACTCACTATATATAAAATATTATCATTTCAACAAGTAATCAATATAAGAATTATTAATGAGATCTTTTACTTTCTCTTTTCACAGTCAGTCTTCCAAATCCAGTGTGTCTTTTACATTTCCAGCACATCCAACCTGGGCGCTACCAAACTGAATAGCATATATCTAGAGGCAGACTGCGGATCTGAGGAACCCCTGGGATGGAGGTAACTGAAGTAACCCGGGGTGGGGGGAGATGGTGCACTGTGAGGGGCGGGGGCAGAAAGGATACCGACTTGGGGGTTCAGAGACCCTGGCTCTCCTCTTGGTGCTGATGCCAAGTCACTGGTAAGCTTGAGTAAACCCCCTCACCTTCTCTGGAGACTTCAGTGAGAAGGTTTGCCTAAAGACACTTCGAGTTGGAACATTCTATTCCCACACCCTTCCTGTTCCCCCCACACACCCATAGTATCTAGTTATCAGTAAAAACAAAAGCCAGTGAGTGATGAGTCCCCTTTCTCAAGAATATACAACTGCGGCTTCGTCTGCCTTTTCTAGAAATATCCCTGGTTACCTGGAGCTTGGCCCTTTATTCCTCATAAACAGTGGACTTGGCCTTGGACTATCACTGACAAACTCCTAAATCTGTGCAAATAGATTGGTCTATTGGTCTAGACTGGTCACCTTTCCAATCACAAGAGCAGTTTGAGCAGAGGCAAGCTCAGTGATGTAGTGAGCAATCAGGCTTTGCCTTTCTAGAAAAC
The DNA here is from genome assembly GCF_001704415.2 of Capra hircus. Classification (NCBI taxonomy): domain Eukaryota; kingdom Metazoa; phylum Chordata; class Mammalia; order Artiodactyla; family Bovidae; genus Capra; species Capra hircus. The sequence goes on along the minus strand of NW_017189516.1, from coordinate 12,129,997 downwards.
CTGGCCAGCTCCAATTTTTTTTTTTTTTTTGCATTCATCCCCTTCCATGATCCCACACCAACCAAAAGGGCTTTGATAGAAGCTTTACTGTATGGATCCTAGACCATGGGAGAAAACTAGGCATATGAAATGTACTTTTACCAACTACACACACTCTTGGGAGTTCTGTAATCCACGGCCCCCATGCCCCTGCCTTCCCACCCCATTCAGACTCACTGGCTGAAACTGAAACCGTAGAGCCTCCAGAGAAGTTTTTTAGGCATGGTTCTGATCCTGAGAGTTGAGCAGACAAGGACGTTTCCAAATGGTTTGGACTGGTAACAACCCGACTGGAACAGTGTTGGCGCATTAAAAAAGATTCTTCTAAAGAAAATGCAACCTGTCTAAAATTAGTATTGGAGTAAAGTGACCTTCTTTTCAGTTCAGTTCAGTTAAGTCACTCAGTCGTGTCCGACTCTGTGACCCCATGGACTGCAGCACTCCAGGCTTGCCTGTTCATCACCAACTCCCAGAGCTTGTTCAAACTAGTGTCCATTGAATCGGTGATACCATCCAACCATCTCATCCTCTGTAATCCCCTTCTCTTCCTGCCTTCAATCTTTCCCAGTATAAGGATCTTTTCCAATGAGTCAGTTCTTCACATCAGATGGCCAAAGTATTGGGGTTTCAGCTTCAGCATCAGTCCTTCCAATGAATATTCAGGACTGATTTCTTTCAGGATTGACTGGTTTGATCTCCTTGCAGTCCAAGGGACTCTCAAGAGTCTTCTCCAACACCACAGGTCAAAAACATCAATTCTTCAGTGCTCAGCTTTCTTTATAGTCCAGCTCTCACATCCATACATGACTCCTGGAAAAACCATAGCTTTGAATAGATGGACCCTTGTCAGCAAAGCAATGTCTCTGCTTTTTAATATGCTGTCTAGGTTAGTCATGGCTTTTCTTCCAAAGAGCAAGCGTCTTTAAATTTCATGGCTGCAGTCACCATCTGCATTCATTTTGGAGCCCAAGAAAATAAAGTCTCTCACCATTTCCATTGTTTCCCCATCTATCTGCCATGAAGTGATGGGACCAGATGCCATGATCTTAGTTTTCTGAATGTTGAGTTTTAAGCCAACTTTTTCACGCTCCTCTCTCACTTTCACCAAGAGGCTCTTTAGTTCTTCTTTGCTTTCTGCCATAAGGGTAGTGTCATCTGTGTATCTGAGGTTATTGATATTTCTCCCAGCAATCTTGATTCCAGCTTGTGCTTTATCCAGCCCGGCATTTCTCAAGATGTACTCTGCATATAAGTTAAACAAGCAGGGTGACAATATACAGCTTTGATGTACTCCTTGCCTGATTTGGAACCAGCCTATTGTTCCATGACCAGTTCTAACTGCTGCTTCTTGACCTGCATACAGATTTCTCAGAAGGCAGGTAAGGTGGTCTGGTATTCCCATCTTTTGAAGAATTTTCCATGGTTTGTTGTGATCTGCACAGTCAAAGGCTTTGGCATAGTCAATAAAGCAGAAATAGATGTTTTTCTGGAACTCTCTTGCTTTTTCCATGATCCAGCGAATGTTGGCAATTTGATTTCTGGTTCCTCTGGCTTTTCTAAATCCAGGTCGAACATTTGCATGTTCACGGTTCACATACTGCTAAAGCCTGACTTGGAGAATTTTGAGCATTACTTTGCTAGCATATGAGATGAGTGCAATTGTGCAGTAGTTTGAACATTCTTTGGCATTGCCTTTCTTTGGGATTGGAATGAAAACTGACCTTTCCAGTCCTGTGGCCACTGCTGAGTTTTCCCAATTTGCTGGCATGTTGAGCACAGCACTTTCATCGCTTCATCTTTTAGGATTTGAAATAGCTCAGCTGGAATTTCATCACCTCCACTAGCTTTGTTTGTAGCGATGCTTCCTAAGACCCACTTGACTTCGCATTCTAGGATGTTTGGCTCTAGGTGAGTGATCACACCATCATGGTTATCTGGGTCATGAAGATCTTTTTTGTATAGTTCTTCTGTGTATTCTTGCCACCTCTTCTTAATATCTTCTGCTTCTGTTAGGTCCCTACCATTTCTGTCCTTTATTGTGCCCATCTTTGCATGAAATGTTCCCTTAGTATCTCTAATTTTCTTGAAGGGATCTCTAGTCTTTCCCATTCTATTGTTTTCCTCTATTTCTTTGCATTGATAACTGAGGAAGTCTTTCTTATCTCTCCTTGCTATTCCTTGGAACTCTGCATTCAGACGCTTATCTTTTCCTTTCCTTTTCTCCTTTGCTGTTAGCTTCTCTTCTTTTCTCTTACCTTGATTCACAGACCTAACATTCCAGGTTCCTATGCAATATTGTTCTTTACAGCACTGGACTTTACTTTCATAACCAGTCACATCCACAACTGGGTGTTGTTTTTGCTTCGGCTCCAACTCTTCATTCTTTCTGGAGTTATTTCTCCACTCTTTTCCAGTAGCATATTGGGCATCCACTGACCTGGGGAGTTCATCTTTCAGTGTCATATCTTTTTGTCTTTTCATACTGTTCATGGGGTTCTCAAGGCAAGAATACTGAAGTGGTTTGCCATTCCCTTCTCCAGTGGACCACGTTTTATCAGAACTCTCCACCATGACCTGTCCATCTTTGGGTGGCCCTACACGGCATGGCTCATAGTTTAATTGAGTTAGAAAAGGCAGTGGTCCATGTGATCAGACCTTCTTATCACCAAGGTCAAATGTCTGTAGAATTAAAATAGGTATTCTACTTCCAGTTCAAGAAATGATTTTTCAGTGATGATTCAAGATTTTGTTTATAGGGGTGAAATAGGCCAGGATATGTTTTTTAGAGGAGTAACATTTTGCAGTGGGTACCAGAATACAAGAAAAGGGTGTTTAGTTTCTGCATTACCCCTGAGAGCATTGTTTCAGGACTTGGTCTCAGCTCTTGGCCACTGGAGGTATAGGCAAGTTTCTTCCCCCATCTTCAAGGTGGGACTTAGTGGAGCCTGCCCTGTGCTACTGTGACCCAGAATGGTTGTAAGGGAGGCCCTGATGCCATAACTAACAGCTGCAAACAGAGTCTATAAACTTCCAAGTGTTGGGCTTACCTAGAAAACGGAAGTGCAAATGTGCAAATTCCTGGCGGCCTCTGGCTATCTTCAGCACATTCAGCGTCCAAGTGGAAGCTCAGAAAATGCTTTGTCTACCATGGTTCTGGAGTAGACCAGACACTAGGAAACAACTGGAGCCTAGGAAGGATAACAGGCATTCTGAGTCAGAGGTGAGGCAAGAAGAGGCAAAGGATTTAAAGATCTTAAATAGGGTCTTGAACAGAATTATTAATCATAATTTTAAAACACAAAATGTATACAACATTATTCCTTTGGGGAAAACACTTGGCAAATCTCAGTCTTAATAACAACTCTGGAAAGTGAGAACCATGGTTATCTCCATTTTATTGCTGAGGCCCAGAGAGGGTAAGTCATTTAGCCAAAGTTGCACAGCTAGTAAATGGCAGAGCCAGGATTTGAATCCTAAGCTATCTGATAATAAAACTATTCTCACTATTCTCTCTTCACATCATGTTGCTCCAGATTTCAGAAGAATTGTAGATGAGCACATCGTAATGCTACCAGGCTCCTATAGTGATGCCCAGGTACTATTCTGTGTACTTTACTCATATTCAGTCAGTTCAGTTCAGTTCAGTTCAGTCGCTCAGTCGTGTCCGACTCTTTGCGACCCCATGAATCGCAGCACGCCAGGCCTCCCTGTCCATCACCAACTCCCGGAGTTCACTCAGACTCACGTCCATCAAGTCAGTGATGCCATCCAGCCATCTCATCCTCTGTCGTCCCCTTCTCCTCCTGCCCCCAATCCCTCCCAGCATCAGAGTCTTTTCCAATGAGTCAACTCTTCGCATGAGGTGGCCAAAGTACTGGAGTTTCAGCTTTAGCATCGTTCCTTCCAAGGAACACCCAGGGCTGATCCCCTTTAGAATGGACTGGTTGGATCTCCTTGCAGTCCAAGGGACTCTCAAGAGTCTTCTCCAACACCACAGTTCAAAAGCATCACTTCTTCGGTGCTCAGCTTTCTTCACAGTCCAACTCTTGCATCCATACATGACCACTGGGAAAATCATAGCCTTGACTAGACGGATGGTGGTCTATGCCCCAACCAGTAACGCTGAAGAAGCTGAAGTTGAATGGTTCTATGAGGACCTAAAAGACCTCTTAGAACGAACACCCCAAAAATATGTCCTTTTCATTATAGGGGACTGGAATGCAAAAGTAGGAAGTCAAGAAACACCTGGAGTAACAGGTAAATTTGGCCTTGGAATACAGAATGAAGCAGGGCAAAACTAATAGAATTTTTACTCATATTAACTCACTAATATTCACCATGACTTTATGAGGTACGTACCCTTATTATTCTCCTCATTGTATAGAAGAGAACACTGAGGCACTAAGTCACTTATCTAAAACCACCCTGCAGAGCCAGGATCTGAACCTAGCATCTGGCTCCAGAGCATTTAACCACTTCTCTATGCTGCGTTTTAAGCCAGGCTGTGTCACCACCTAGGAATCCTTGAGTTAGCGGCAACAGAAAAACCACCCAGGACCTCCCCTGCAGACTGAATCCAGCAACCATCACCCAGGAGCATCTAGCCTCCATACCCACCTTTTAAGAAAGCCCAGCTGAGCAGAAACAAGCTCATTCTGACAGAGAGGCAAGGTGGTGTAGTGGAAAGAATGTGGCCTCTGGCATGAGACAAACCTGAGTTGAAATCTTGGCTTTAGAACTTAATTTGTGACCTTGGGCAAATCACCGAACTTCTTGGGATGTCAGTGTCCCACCGCTAAGGGCTGTTGTGAGAAGCAAATGAAATGGCTATATAGAAACGTGAATTATATACTCCAAAGTGCTCTTGAAGGTTAGTTGGAATTGTTAGTTGTTCTGTAGGGCTAAGTTCCTCTGCCCAAGCTGAGCCAAAGCGGCGACCAGGAGAAGTGGGCTTTAGAAATGCTAATGGCCCACATTACTAGCAGGCGGAGACAATAGAGGAGGGCGCCTTGAATGGGGCGGCCCAGCCTGGGAGTGGGGCTCCCCACGTGGGAGCAGAGTGAGGGAAGGGGTGGAGGGGCGGCTGTTCCCAGCGGAGGAGATCGGAGACTGGGCTAATTGGAAGGGGCTGGAGCTGCCACCGGAGGAAAAGGAAGGGGATTACCTGCAGGTCGGCGGCCCATGGGGGTGGGGCTCTCAGGAGAGGGGAGGGGATGGGGGTACAGGAGCCCAGGGCCGGGGCTGGGTGTGCAGACCCACTGAGCTTGACCCCCAGAGATACAGGGTGAGGGAGCAGGGGGCTGGGAGTGGAGATGGAGCCAGGAGACTCTGAGTTGTGCAACTCCAGGCCCAAACCTGGGCTGGAGGTAGGGAAGATGGGATAGCCAGTTTCTAAAGCCAGCTTGGATCCTGACTTCCTTGGGTGACTTGGGGATGAGCCTCCCTAGTGCCAGGACTCTATGAGGGAAGTGTGTGTGTGTGTGTGTGTGTGTGTGTGTGTGTGTGTGTGTGTGAGATGGGCTGGCCGAGCAGAGGCAGGAGCTGAGTCTGTAGCCTTCTCGTTCTTCCCCTCCTCCTCCCCTCCATGTCTTCCCTCTCTTCCTCTCCCCTCCCCCTCTCCCTTTGCCCTCCCCTCCCCCTGCACCATGAAGGCTGTTTTTGTTCCTCCTCCTGGCCTAGCCCCCCGAGGTGTGCAAACAGGAAGGACTTCTCCCCGGGCAGTGAGTAAGGAGGGAAAAATGAGGTGTTGAAAAGATGACAAGTCGCCCTGTCAGAGCTCACCTTGGCAGGGAACAGGCGGCAGAGGCTGGCGGGTGGTGGGAGGGGGGTCCACCCTGGAAGCCGGCCGACATGTGCCCAGAGCCAGGCAAGCTGATCCTCAACAAGCAGGCACTGTGTATGCGTTTGTTTGGCTTAGAAAAGCACCCCCCCACACACGCCATTCCCACCATCAAAGATTCCTTCCTTTCCTTCCCAGTAGGAAGAGTAAAGGCCGCTGGGCCAGAGGTTTAGAGTGTGATTGAAGGGGGTGGGGCAATGGGAGGGGGCTGGGCAAAGGCCCAAATCCCTCTTCTAAGTTTGGAGCCTTGCACCCAACAGCCTCCTGGACACCCCTGGCATGTCTCAAAGGCACCTCAAACTCGACATCCTAAAACTGAATTCATCAATGCCATTCTCCCCACCCCTGCATTCTGTCCCTCCTATAGGGTTCTTATCTTAGTCAATGACCTCATCATCCAGTCACCCAAAAGCCTAAATCTTGGGAGTCATCCAAGACTTTCTCATACCCCCAAATTGGATCAGTTTCCTAATCTGGTCAGTTTTCCCTCTTATCTCTTGAATCTGTCTCTACTCTCACTCCCCATAGCCACCACTCTCTCATTCATTCATTGAATAAGGATTTCATAAGTGTCTACCATGTGCCATGCGCTGTGCTATAGCCATTGACTATGCAGCTGTGAACAAATCTAACTGACTCGTGCTCCCATGGAGTTTTGTGTCTGACATGTCTAAGTTCACTGCAGTGGGATGGGGCTCCCTGGATGGACCAGTTTCCAAAACTCTTTCCACCGAGCAGAACAGTTAAGAGCAGTGCCTGGGTTTGATTTCTGGCTCTACCACTCATAGCTGTGAGACCTCAGGCAAATCACTTAATCTGTCTGTGCTTTGGTTTTCTCACATGGAAAATGGGAGTAATGATAGCACCTACCTCGTAAGGCTACTATGAGGACTGATACCCATTTTTTATGCATTTTAATATTTATATATATATTTAAAGTGCAAGCACAGTGTTATATTAGCATGGTTAATTTTATTATTTAAAGTACGGAGTGAAGCAGGGCCTGATGATAAACCAGATTATCGGAGCCCAGAGGGAGGCCTGCCTGGGAGGCAGTGGGTGCTTGCAAAGGCCCTGCCAAGAAGTCTGCATAGGAAATCTAGCACAGTCCTGATTAGCTAGCAGAAGCCTGGCATAATAAATCCAGGTGAAGAATCCAGAAATCCAAAAGGTAGGAGGCAAAGGGTGGTAGGTTTGTTACTATCAGTAAGGTTTGGGCACCAGCCCCAGCTCTGCCATTTCCTAGCTGTGTGACCTTGAGCAGGTCATTTTCCTGATCGAGCCTTAGTTTCCTAAGGATAGCAGTTAACAGGTTTTGAAAGCTTAATATGCATCAGAAACTGTTTTCAGCACTTTCAACTGCCCCTCAAAGGGAGCTACTATTATGGAACTCTCATTTCACTGATGAGGAAACTGAGGCATGGACAGGTTAAGGTACTTACCCAAGATCACAGAGTAAGTGAAATGCACACCTGGGACCTGAAAGCAGGTATCTTTGAGACTAGTGATCGGTGCACCTCCTTTGCAGAGCTGCTGTGAAAAGTGTGCAATATATTGAATACTTCTGGAAGTATTTGGTAGCAGGTTGGCAGGCTGCCCAGGGAGGACTGTCTCTAAGCTGTGGGCTCCAGCTGCTGGGCTGAGGCAGGAGGAAGCCTGAGCTTTGAAATCTAATAGGACCAGAGCAATACCTGAGTCTAGTGGATGGGCTAGAATCCCCTGCAGAATTAGGGCTCAAGGTTAAACCTGGACTAGAGGCCAAGGGGACTCAAACCACTGAAACTGTTGAGGGCAGAGATGGTCTTGGTCTCTAAGTGCTTAGTAAATATAGGAAGGAAATGTCACTTCTGGAGGGTCTCCTATATATGGCCACCACACTAGTCCCTCATGTCCTCTTCACAGTGGTCCCATGAGGTTATTGTCCCATTTTACTAGTGAAAAAAACTGAGGCCCAGAGTGGTGAAGTGACTCACTCAAGGACCAGACCTAACAAGTAGTTTTAAATGGAGAGAAGAGAAAAAATAAAAACAGAAAAGACAAAGCCCCAGCCCCCCACCCATGGCCGTGAACGAAGGTACTTTTTAACACTCTAATGATACACTTTGGTGACCACTGGCCTTACCCCTCTGCCTGCCTGCAGCCAATGAAAGAAGCTTTACTTCTGCAGAACCCACACAGGATCAGGATTGGGGGTCCATCAGATATGCAGGTATATGGTCTAGGCTTTCACTAAGAGCCCAAACAAAGAAGCCCCCACCCTCGCCAGCCTGAACCTGTCACTCTGGGACTCCTTCACTTAGGGACAAAGAGACCAGTGGGAACTTCCGACTCCCACAGACCCAGAAGAGCTTCACTCTTAGCCAGGAGGACTCTGTGCAAGCCTCAGGCTTTTCTTTCCCGGTGCCCAGCCTGTGAGGGAGGAGTCAGTGCAGCAACCGTGCCTAATCAGGCAGGGCCCCAGGACACAGAAGCTCCTTCATCCAGGCCTGAGGAGGGGTCAGGCCAGGGCTCAGGGAGGGGCCAGGGCAGACACAGAGCCCATCCAGCTGGGACCAGCCCACATTCCTCAGCGGGCCTGGATGGGGTGGGCACGCTCAACAGGAAGCCAAGCCCTTCACTAGAGGGGCTCAGCCGCCATCTGTGCATACAGACAGTGGTTAGCAAAGGGCCTTGGCCAGCAGAGTCAATTGCACAGAAAAAAAATAGCAAACATTTTGCTTCCTCCTCCTCCCCCATCTCGCCGCACTCTGCTTCCAAAGGGAATGTTGGACTCCTGCTAAGTATTTTTCTCCAGACCAGGGCCAGGCATCCGGAGTCAGCCTTGCTCAGTTGCTGAAGAGAGAATGATGTATGTGGGGGCATTCTTTCTACCCAGGGAGTAGTGGCTTTTCTTCTGAGCCCCAGGCTCCTGCAGCTCCAGCAAAAAAAAAAAAAAAAAAAAGAGCCAGGAGAAATGATAACAACCAATAACAGCCACCCCCTTATGCTTGTATAGTGTAGTGTATTCTGTCCATCTGTTATTTCCTTTGCTCATTCCAGCCACCCTATGAGATAGGGATTCTTTTGTCCCATTTTATAAATAAGCAAACCAAGGCTGAGAAAGGGTGTGTGCCCTGCTCACCACTCACAGTGAATTAGCATGAAAATTGTTTCTGACGAAAGCCTGACTCCAAATGCCCTGGTCTCTCGCTAGCCTGAACTGCCCGAAGCCTGCCTGGCCTCCATCAGGAAGAGCCAGCTTTGAGAGGCTTGAGTCAGTGTTCTAGGAACATTCCAGTTTCGTTTTTCCCTTTTTTGTTCTGATCACCTGCTTGCTGAAGAGAATTTGAGAAATGCCCTCAAAAGGGAAAGAAAATTAAAATTACCTGTAATCTTACCACTGTTAGCTAACATGATGGCTGAGGTAGATTTCCTGATAGTTCCTCTGTTACACACATATACAATCTGGACATCTCTTTTACATACCTGAGATGTTAGTGGACATGGTTTAAGAGTTGGGCCACCCTCCAGCCCCACCCTGTGTCCTCAGCCGAACTTGCGGTTCTTCTCTCGATAAGGCTTGCTTACGTTGAAGTTTCTGGTTCCTGAGGGGGCCATGCACACACACCTTGCTATGTCATGCCCCTGACTTTGTTCATTCAGTTGCTTTCACCAGAGGTCTCTGCCCTCCTCCCTCCCTCCCTCTTTTCTATTGTTCATATATACAAGGGTTTAAAAATATCAAATTAACAAAAACTCCAAAGGGACAAAGGGCATACAGTAAAGGATGGGGCTTCTCGCCCCTGACCTCAGTGCCTGTTTCTTGTGTATCTTTCCAGAGAGAGTCTATGTACAGGAAAGCACTGACGTGCATGTATTCTCTGTGAAACATGCCTGGTAACTGTGCCCACTTCTATGACTCACTTTCAACTTCTTGGTTTGGGGATACTCACTCTGCAACAGCTGTAGGTCTGCCTCCTGCTGTCTAGCAAAGCATCCGATAGCTGTGCCATAATTTATTTAAGCAGGTCCCTAGTGATGGACATTGACATGCTTTCTGGTTTTTTGCTGCTACAAGCAATGCAACAATAAATATCCTTGTACAAACAACCTTGTGCTTTTGCTCATGGAGGAGAAATTCTACTAGTGGAGCTGCTGGATCAGAAAGCATGAGGATTTTAAATGTTAATATATTTCACTAAGGTGAAAGTGTTCAGTCGTGTCCTACTCTTTGTGGCCCCATGGACTGTAGCCCCCCTGGCTCCTCTGTCCATGGGATTCTCCAGGCAAGAACACTGGAGTGGGTTGCCATTCCCTTTTCCAGGAGATTTTCCCAACCCAGGGATCAAACTCAGGTCTCCTGCATTGCAGGCAGATTCTTTACCATCTGAGCCACCAGGGAAGTCCATATTTCACTAAAGGGGCTTTCAAACAAACCAATTGACACTCCCACCAACAGACAATGCTGGAAGGGTCTATCCTACCCTCCTTCCCTCCTTTCTTCACCTGCTTAATGCCTATTCATGCTTTCAGAGTGGTTTCATCCAGGATGCCTACAAGGACCAGCGCCCCCTGCCCAGGACAGCCAGCATAGCTCTTTGCCTCCATGGGATGACTCTTGCCGGTCACCCCATGTTTGCCTCCACACAGTGCTTTGCACGGTAGACTGTAAGCCTCTCTTTACATATCTGTTTCCCAGCCTAGACTATGAGCTTTTTGAGGGAAAGGCTAAGCTTTAGCCTTGGTCTTGCTTCCTCTAGGTCCCTGGACATTTGTCTTCATGTATTTGGTGCTCAGTCCCTACCTTCCTCCAGACTGGCTCCCAGGCCCTGCTTGGGCCATATTCCTCCAAATCTCTGTAAGAGGTTCCTGTCTCCTAGTCCTTAGCTGCTGTGGAAGAACTCCCCTACAATCTGGGTCTGGTTTCTCCTCTTCCTCCCACCGAAAGGCCTAGTGTCCTCCTGTCTGGGGCACCCCCAGGTTTCTCTTGCCTGATCCCTCACTGAGCTGTTGGGAGGCTGACAGCCTGGATTGCCTGTGGCCAGCATCCCTGAATGGGGCCAAACTGGAACCAGGCTGGACTTTTATGCTGAGGACAAGACCCCTACCTGCTCCTCACCACATTGAGACCGGGTCAGGCACAGAAAAGGCATCCCTGCCATGCACACGTACTCCTGCTCTCCCTTCTGAACCTTGGTCTCCTGACGGTTCACCTCCTGGGGTTAGCAGGAGGGTCCAGGGATATGACTGAGTGTAAAGAGGTCTGGAGAAATCGTATCCAAATGGCAGGGTTTATAAAGCCTCACTAACATTCTCCATCCCTCTTTGGGATAGTGAGGTCCAGAGGGCAGAAATAGTATAAGAGGCATGCAGGGGTCAGCAGAAACCTGCAGCAAAGTCTCATTCTGCAGATGTCAATGCCAAGGCAGGCTGAAAGTATTGCTCAATGGTACCAGAAGCTGGCTTGCTCCATACTAGGACAAACAGAAAATGGGACAAAGGGTGTAAAGGAGTGGCCAATGGGGATGAAGGGGAGAAGGAGGGGGCAGGGCCTAAAGAGGCTGTGGGTGGGGATGGGGCTGAAGCCAGGTCACATGCATCTGGGGGTCAGCTCCCTGAAACACTCCCCCGGTTCCCTGAACATAGCCCCTGCTCTGAGCCTACCTTGGTGGGGGGACTCATTCATCCTGTCAGCAAAGGTTTTTGGTACTGAGTGCCAGGACTATGGAAATGAGTCAGACACAGAGAGCTCCTGACCACAAGGACTCACAGGGATAGAATGCAGAGAGGAAAGGAGCTAGAGCTATTAAAAAATAATCTTTTCAGGAACTGGCACATGAACAGGGCTTGTTAGAGAGTGGATGGAATGGATAGGGCTGGGAAGGACATTTCAGGTCAGAGATCCAGACACAAATGAATTAATAGAAGGATCTAGCTGGAACAGAGGGTGAGAGAAGGCTGTGCCTTAGAGCAAGGAAAAGCCTTATGATGGCTCAGCAGTAGCACCATTTGTGGGGACCACCTCAGGAAGCTGAGGTGCTCTCTTGCAAGATGAAGTGGTTTCTGCTCCAAATTAGTGACCAAAATGGGAGGCTATTTATTTCACATCCAGGAAATCAAGATGTCCAGTGTGATGGGTAGCACCTTTGATGAATCCACCAAATAATTTACCCTCAAAAATAACTGCTTTGTGTGTAGTGGTCCCCAAAGCCTACTGTTCTAGGACCACAGCAGGAAGTGCCAATAAGGGGTTCACTGACCTGTAAACAAGGGCTTCCCAGGTGGCTCAGTGGTAAAGAATCCACCTGCCAAGCAGGAGATGAGCATTCAGACTCTGGGTTGGGAAGATCTCCTGGAGAAGAAAATGGCAACCCACTCCAGTATTCTTGCCTGGAGAACCCCAAGGACAGAGGAGCCTGGAGGGCTACAGTCCATGGGGTCACAAAGATTCAGACATGATTAGTGACTCAAGAACAGCAGCAGCAGCACTGTAAATTGAAATCACCTGACCCTTGGTCATTTGGGATATCTTGTATGACTAGGAAAACAGGCCCCAAAGTGGGCTATGGTGTTGGTAAGTGTGCCATTTGAGGTTCTTAGTTACAAACAACAGAAACCAACTTTAGTTAACTTAAGCAGAACGGTTTTATTGGAAAGCTATGGGGAAGCTTGGGGAATTGTCAGAGAGGGTAGAGGGTTAGAAATTGGCAGGAACAAGGGAAATGGGCAGCCAAGGGCAGGGCGAATCCTGCCCCCTGGGCTACCACCACCCTCAGCACCAGAGCAACACACGAGCAAATGCTCCAAGACCTGGGCTCCTCTGCTTTTGTCCCTCCAAACAGGCATAAGGGTCTTTTGTGCTGAGACTGAGGTGTCAGCTCACACTGCGTGGGCCCTGGGCCTGTGTCTTGAGCCCTGTTGGTGTTTCCAGTTGGGAGAGTCTCACCTCTGGCGTGACCCTCCACAGTGATAGGCTCCTCAGACAGGCCCTGGGGAGAGGTCCCTTTCCATGGATGTACCAAGGCTGACTAAGGAAAACTGGGGCTGCCGCTCCACAAGCAGGGAGGAAGGCAATCAGGACCTAAGGGGGTTCTTAAAACATCTCCTTGTGTGGTGCCAGTCAGGGCACCACAAAGGTTAATGTTAGGCCAACTACCACAACCCCACCCAATGGGGGCCCCCAAGGTCACAGACTTCTGAGACAGCATGACAGCTGAGGTGCTGGCTGAAGGCCAGGGGGGACACAGAATGACTGGGAGACAAAGTTATAAATAGCAGCTTGACCAGCTGCAAGAAAAAAGGACTGTGGCTTCCACCACAGGTTTCCGTGCTTGCAGTGAGAGAAAAATCCTTTATTTTTTATCAACTGGAAACTTTCTTGATTTGACTTATTTTGTTAACAGTCATGGAAAAACACTGACACAGAAAAAAATATCAAGCAGATTAACTTTTCTTAAAAAAGCCCCATTCCTTACTATTTTCTTCCAAGCCCCTTTTCCTCCCCAGAGGCAACCACTGCCATCAGTTAGGTTTGCAGCCTTCCAGACACTTTTATGCATTTTCATATATAGTTTGGTTTTGTAAGGTTTTATTTTATCAATACATCAAGATTATACATATTGCTCCACAATATGCTTTTTTTACTTAACATTATGTCTTGGAGATCTTTCCATATCAGTGCATACCATTTTTAACTGCTGCATAGTATTAACTCCATACAACTAAAAAATCTAACTTGCTCTCAGGGACATGCATCACTTTACATTTTGAAACGAAGCTACTCCCCAAACTGCCCTGAAAAGGCTGCTATTGTTACATTCACACCCACAGCACGAGTGCTGCCATTTCTTCTCTTTGTAGTCCAAACTAGATATTATCATGAAGAAAAACTATCACTTTCTGATGGACACAATCAGTTTCATTGTCGCATTAATTTACACAGCACTGATTGCCAGTGAGGTTGATCGTTAGCAGTAGCCAAGCTGTTGATGCTGAAAACAGCTCTCCAACTGTTGGGAGGAGTTTGAATTAGTACAATCACTTAGGAGAGCAGTTTGGCAATATCTAGTTAGAATGAAGATGCTCTAACCCTAAGATGCCCAAATTTTACCTCCATGTACTTACCCCTAAAGAAATTCACACATGTGCACAGAGGAACATCTTTTAATTATGCTCACTGTTGCAAAACACTGGGAAGAAACTAAATGTCCACCAATGAGAGAATAGATAAATAACTTGTGGTAAGTGTACAATGGAATATTTAGTATACAGCAGTTAAAAGGCATGTATCAAAATGACGAAATCTCAGAAACAATGTTGAGTGAAAAAAATAAAGCTGCAAAATGATACATTTTAGCAATTATGTCCATTTAAAAAACTCTATATTGGTTATAGAGATACATACAGGCATATACATATATATGTACACAAATACACATGCACACACACACTTCAAAAAAGGTAGACAAGAAGTAATCACACCATTTCCTGGATAGTGCTTACCTCTGTGGAAGCAGGTAAAAAGAACAGGCGAAGTTCTTCACCTGTACCTGAAAATGTATAGTCATTGGAGAGAGAGAGATCTGAAGCCAATATGGCCAAAGGTTCAAACCTGTTCACTTTGTGTGGGTGGGTACCTCTGTTTTTCATAGTACTTGTCTGGCATACATTTCTCTGTTCCTTTTGTGTCACTGTGTTAATGTATACAATCAGCATACAGTTTTAGTTTTTACCCATTTCCTCTGAGACTTGCTTTACTTTCTGAGACTTGCTATTTTCTAAAAGAGAATTTTAAGTCCTTCACCTCTACAGTCTGTTTGAATGTGTTCCTACCATCATTATTTTTACTATGCTTTTTCACTGTTTCTTTCCTTCTCATAGACTGACAGAATATTCTTTACTCAAACTTTGTCCCTTTAGTAGTTCAACAGCCATACACTTTACTCCTACTTTTAGAAATAATTACCCTTACTTTTGTTGTTGTTGGAGTCAGTATTTCCAATGAAACTAATTTTTTTTTCCTAGTGGGAACACCAAAAACCCTATTTTGAAGGCAAATGCAAGAAATCAATTATAAAGTCACTTAGTACCACGGTTTTAGACGAAACCAAACAATTCCACTATACCATGTAAAACCAAAAGGAGAACTTTAATAAGCTTTTACGGCACTGCAATTACAGGAACATTAACCCATAACATGCAACAGAAATGATGATGCCTCTTGGACAAAGTTAACAGATAAACTTGACATTACAATCAACATCAACATGTTCTACTGAAAAAAAAAATGCAACATTTCACTGCTCAGGTTAGAAAATGCATTTTCTTGCTGCAATCTCAAGTAGCACTTAGAAAATTTGGTTTTCCCTTTCTAACCTCTAAAACACAGTATGATTTTTGTAATGCAATCATACACAATCATTTTCACACTGGAAATAATCACAAGGAATCAACAGGTGGAGATTAATCGACTGATTGATTTCATTGCAATGGTTAATTTGGAGAGGGCTCCTGCAGTATTGTGGATTTCAGATGGGGAAAATCATCAGACCAGGAATAAAGAGCCTTGGTCTTAAAGTGGGGGAGGGAACATGCAGCGGCACACAGGGCAGGTGCCTGACTTCTGAAGCCAGATGGACACACAAGGCTTGTGGAAATAGTGGTGGCATGGCAGCTCCGTCGCCACCTCCCCCTTCGCATATTCACTGCAACAGATGGGGCAACACATCTCCTGCCCCACCGCACTGTGATCTTCCGTGATCAGGATCTCAGGAAGAGTGTCGATGCTCTCCTTGCTGGCTGGTGGATTGGCCACCTCCACATCCACCGCCAGAGACTCCAAGTGTGCCAAGGCAGTTTCCATTGCCTGGGCCAGGCGTTCTTCAAGTGCCATGTATGTGAGGAACTGAGGATCCACGTAGGAAATGGCTTCGGCTACCCCCAACCCATCCGCAAACCCATCAAAGAGGCTCCAATCCACTTCGAGGTCTTCACTGACACTGGAGTCATCTTCAAGGTTGTTGTTGCCATCCAGCATGAAGACACCAGGCTGCAGAAACTCCTGACCAGAATCATTATCCCCCTCGCTGCTGCTCTCGTTTTCATTGTACTGGAGCCAAGGAACTTCTCCTTCTTCGGGGGATGTCCTTTCCTCTTCCTGGAGAGAGGGCCCTCGAACTTCTTCAAGTTCATTGCTGCCACTGCTGCCAGCACTGGCACCAGCATTGGCATTCACTCTGGCTTGCTCGGCTTCAAGCTCTTCTTTTCCTGGCAGAGTCTCCCAGCTTTCGCCGCTGGACGACAGATTTTGCTCCCGACCACGATACTTGCGACGCAGAGCCGCAGTCCACTCTTTGTCACTGTCAGAGTCTTCTTCAAAGTATTTGTAGTAGTCATCGCTGTATGTCCAGAAGTCGGGGTCGGCCATGGTTCGTCGCCGTCTAGGCACCTTTTCGGGCTTCACTTGGTCACTCCTGGCTTCCCTCTTGTCTTCGGGGTACTTCGGCTCAGGGTAGCCACTTGAACCCTCACCTCTGCTCCTTCTTGCCAGGCCATCCAAGCGGCCTTCATCAGCGCTGGCAGTCTCCCTCCACCTGGAAGTGCTATGTGGCATATCATCATCATCATCGGTATCAAAAAAGATTTTTGGTTTCACGCAGTTAGGACTTGCCAGATTTCTGATTTTGGGCCTCACCACCGGTTCCTCTGCGCTCTTTGGAGTGTTTTCCCCACCACAAATACTCACAGGAGCCCTGCTGGGACATGCAGGTAAATTCGGCTCCTGTCTCTCCCTCTCCAGGTTGTTGCTGTTTGTGACCACCTTGCCTTCAGCAGAAGACGGCTGAGAGGCCATGCTATTTGGCTGCAGGAACTCAGCTCTGCTAGCAGAGGACCGTGCTGCAGGGGCTGGGTCTAACTTGTCAAGCTCCTCTCTCACGTCATGGTTAAAACTAGAGAACTGTGAGGCCACCCCAGCCAGAGACCTTGCCCCCTTCTCCGGGTCATACAGCTTCTCATCTTTAAACTTGCCAGTTTTCCCTCTCACTGACACTCGCTCAACAGGCCCAGCCCCCTCCTCCTCACTATCATCTGCCCCGAAACAGTCAACATGTCCATAAGCCATTCCTCTTCTGCTCCCCGAAGCCCTGTACTCTCTGGGCGGGTACCTGGAGTAGTCCTCATTATCAGCATTCAGGCTGGTTCCTGAGCTCTCGCTGTCATCCCAACTACGACGAGTGGTGGAAAACGGTGATCGGCTCCTCTTGGTGGTTTGACTGGGGGCTGATCTGTGCATTGGGACTTCAGATGGCGTCTTTCTCTGCCTGGAAATCCTTTCTTGCTGGCTTGTGGATGGCCTGAAACTGACATAAGCATGCCTTCTTCCATACCTCCTGCCTGTATTGGACTGATACCTTCCTGCTGGCTTGGGCCAGATAGGCTTGCTAGATTCCTGACCCATTTGCTCTATTTAGGAGGGTTTCCAACATGGATGGGGATTGAGTGGGAAGGCTCCTGCTCCCTGCACACACTTTGGAGATGGAAAGGTCAAATCAGTTCAAAATAAAGGAGCAGGGAGATTTATTTTCACTTCAGCAGGTAAAGAAAAAAAAAAAGAATAAGGGGCCTTTAAAATTAGTTTCACTTTCTTCTAAGGCCTGGAATAGCATTCAAGTGACTGTCAGGTGTAGACCTGGAACACATTTGTAATGTTGGCAAAATGATTACAAAACTGGGTTTGTAGGAAAGCCAGACTTATGGGAGAATCTGATGGAAGATGGAGGGTGACTGGACGTTCAGAAGGTGGGCAAAACACTGGAATTGTGCCAACATGGGAAGAGGAAAGATGGCTGTGGTTTTTTTATGGGGTGCCTGCATTTTTCTGAGCCCTGTAGACATACAGGAGAAATGCAAATTGGAATAGAGTGGAAAATATAGATCACCATCACTATGTATGTGAGAGTGCCTAGTGTCTGTCAGGAGCAGTGGGACGGGTAGAAGGGGACCAACAATCATGAAGAGGAAAGACTCCTGTGTTTGTAAACGGAAAGGGCTGGTGACAGCAGCATGGGAAAAGGCATGACTGTTGGGCAGAATGAGACCCATTGTGGATGTGGGTATGAAAATGACAGGCATGGTGTGGCTTCAGAGGAGAGGGGCATGTGAACATATGGCAGAAAGAGAATGCACATGTGGTTCTGATGTGTGATGGCTGGAGCTCTAGGGAGGGATGCCTATGTTTATGTGTCTGTGGCAGGCCAGGAGTATAGTGGCATTGAATGGAGTGTCCTCCGGTTTGTGTGTGTGTTCATCAAAACGGGAGGCAACAATCGAGAAGTGTCAGTGTGAACAAATGCATCAATGGGGAGACATCACTGGAGAGGGACATGCATGTGGCAGGTGGGTGGGCACCAGCAATCAAAGAGCATCTGTATTCATGGATGTGGCGACAGGAAGGGGGGATGTTCCAAGATAGGGATTTATGTGAGTGTGAGTATGTGCATGGCAGGGACCAGTGAAAGAGGCTGTCTAGACATATGTAGCAGACAGGGAGCACCTGAGAGGGGTATGGAAAGAGCGTGTGGGTGAGTATGCATGTTAAGTGGTGTAGGGAAAAGGAGCCAGCAATCCAAGGATATCCTTATGTGTGTCAGTGGCAGGCAAGGGGTAAAGCCTCACAGAGAGTGTGAGTGTGTGTGTGTGTGTGTGTGTGTGTGTTGTGTTGTGTGCTCACCAGAGCATGCAGAGGCACAGGGAGGAGGGGAGGTATGTTTGTGGAAGGTGGTGAGAGGCAGGAAAGGCACCAGAGGGTGGGAGGCTGTGTGTCTGTCAGTCATTCTGTGTCTCTCTCAGGGGAAGGCACTGGGGAGTGTGACAATGTCTGAGAGGGTGTCTGTACATGTGTGTCCAAGCATGTAGGGGGGAGGGGACACTCAGGAACCTTGAGTATGGGGGGCAGCGGTAAGACAGCTGCATTGGAAGGTTTTGGGCATGCGTGAGTGCTTGTGTGTGTGTGTGTGTGTGCGCATGCACGCACACGTGCATGTGCGCCCGGGTACACACACCCGTGTATGTGCGAGCATGTGCGTGTGTGTGTGGGCATGTGCGTGTGTGTGTCCCTGTGCGTGCACGCAAGACACTAGGATGGGAGGGGTCGGCAATGTCATAATGAGAGAGAGGGGAACGTGTATCAGCTCAAATGGTAGATCCAAACCAATGCGGCAGAGAAGGGGGAGAAAAGAAAGGGAGCGCGGGGATACAGTTTTCCCTGGGAATGATTTGTTTTTCTGACAGCATTTCTTTTCCTGGCACAATATATTTGCCTAAAAATCTTCATCCTTTACCATTCATTAAAACAACTGCAAAATGGGGAAAGGCCACGGGTCGCTCCACAGAGGAGCCAAGAAGGGAGGCAGGAGGAGAGGGGAGGACAGGCACAGAGGGCCGCGACCACCACTCCCCTCTTGAACAGCGACTCAAGCCACCAGAGCGGGGGCCGGGCCATACGTAAGGAGCCAGGGATGGAGGATGAGTCCTAAATTGGGCCAATGGAGGACACAGGCCTCCCTCTTTGGTCAGGTCCCGCGTCCGCCCCACCCCTTCCCGAGGGGTGAGCCCGAAAATCTGTTCGCTAGAGCCCCCCACCCCCACATCCTTACCCTGGTGCCCGGCCACTCGCCCTCATGCTCGGCCACTGGCCCCACCGTCACGTCTGAAGAGATCGAGGAAATAAAGTCTTTCACTCACCCAGTCGCGACCCCGCACGCTCTCGGGAAGAACAGATCTCTCGGACCTCCAACCTCCACGACCGCCAGAGCCGCTGCTCCTGGGGCTCCAGCTCCTCCCCCTCCAGACAGCAGTGGGGCAGGCGCGACTGCGGCGGCGGAAGTGATTGTGGCGTCGCGGCGGCCCGCCCCCTTGATGTGGCGGGGGCGGCAGCTGCTCTCAACAAATCAGGGTGGGCCCGAAAGCATTATTTCATTTGAAATGATGAAATCGTCAAGGATACAGAAAAGGACAGCGAAAAATGTAACCAACAGCCAGCTGTAACAAATGTTAAACATTTAGTCATATACCCTTCTGTTCTGGGGTTTGCATGGTTGCTGTCCTTGCTGTCTGATATAAAGTGAAAGCTGCAAATTCCTTCTGATTCATTCCGATATGAAAGTAATCATATTAATATACCCTATCCTATGTCCTATGTTATGAGTTGTAGTGGAAGTATCACTGTATTTAGGGTTGTGGTCAGCAGAAAAATTTTTAACCTGGTGGTTGAAGCAAACTGAACTGTTTATCATACAATTTATTGCTGTTAATCGAGCTTCTCTATCCAGAAGAAATGATCAGTCATTGCAGCACAACATAGCTTCACGTCCTTATAATTAAATTGCCCTTTAAAATATTATAGCTATGCCTTTTGGATTTACACAATTTTACTGAACTCCAAAGTCTTTTTTATATATCGCGCTTTACATGTATCTCTAATACTTGCATCAAATGTAAGACTTACCTTTGTTCACGACAATAGCAAAGCTTTGTTCTTTACTGGGAATAAAATACATAATAGAAGAACAGGAGTTTTAGGGGTAATAACAGAATAGAAATAGGATGTATAACTTTCAAACCATTGAAGAAATAGCATGTAGAACAAAGGAAAAAATTCATTCTTACAAAACGCAGAAATGGGATGAGACGCAACAAGAAAGTATGTTAAAAAGGGAGGGGGGGCAGAAATAAATCCAGGTATGTCAGTGTGTACTAAGGATTAACGTCTCCCATAAAAAATGTAAAAGCAAACTCTCAAGTTAAGCATTTAGTTTTTAGAAATCCAATTATATGCTGTTTATATGTTCCACCTAAGGCAACAATAAGAATGGAAAAATATATTTTCCAGTGAAATATCAGCAGAAAGAAAGGAAAGAAAAAGGTAGAGAAGGAAAGATGGAGGGAGGGGAAAGAAGAAATTTTAGAAAGGAAAAAAGAGAAGGAAAGAAGGAAGGAAAGAGACATGTAGCAATGTTGATATCAGAAAAATTAAGAACTCAAAGTAAAAAGCATTAAAAAAAATCATGTTGTTTCATTCACCAAGAAGATATAGCCAGTAAAATTTATACACCAAATAATGTAATTGTAATTTTAAAATACATGCATTAATATCATTAGAAATATAGAAATCAGAAAGTCTGCAATTATAGTGGAAGACTTAACCACACTTGTTTTGGTATAGATAGAGTGAATAGACTGCAAAATAAACAGGAATATAGAGAGATTCCACAACCCAATTAATAAGCCTCATCTAATGTATATGTACTTTTGTACTCAAAAAATTATGTATTTTGTTAAAATATTTCAAATATAAAGTACAGAGAATAAAATATACATTTGCCCACATGTACCTGTTACACAGACCAAGCACATTTTATTTTGTTTGGATCCTCAGATTCTTCTGTTTTTTAAACAAAATATTACAGTTGAATCTCTCACTTTATCCTATTCATCTTACCTCTTTTTCCCAAAAAAGAACCATTTGGAAGTCTCTTTCTTGTGCATGCGTTTTCTTTTTTTATATGTATGTATTTATTTCTTACCAATATACATTATTATTTCATGTATTTTACATTATGTGAATAGCATAATAAATACATTCAAAGAAAAATTTAAATATTATTATTTTCATTTAATATTTTTGCCCAGTTTGAAGGCTATCGCTCTTCTTGGGCTCCCCTCAGAAGTGATCCACCTTTATTCTCCAGCTTTAGACTCTGCTGATCTGGGAGCAGGTGTAGAGAAAGGGCTTGGAAGAAGGCTGGCCAGGACCCACCAGCTCTGGGGAGCAGCAGCCACCCCCCAGCCCCCCACCCCACCACAAGGCTGGTCCGTTCCAGGGGCCTGATTAGAGGCCAGTGCCTTTCCTTCCCCATCCCAGTTTCTTGTGTCATCTAGAGCAGGAGAACTCCCTCTGACCACTGGATGTGCTACCACTTCTCCTTTGTGTGCACTGGGTACTGTGTGAATAAGTTATTGCTACATTGCGTCCCTGTGATAGATAGGCCTTTGTGAGACACTTTTCACCCTGTCTGTGCTGGACAGAAGGCAGGGAGTCTTGCCTGAGTGACTTCTCACAGAAAGCTCCAGAGGTGCTCAGAGCTGATAGCCTAGGCCTGGTGTTGCTATTTCATCGGCACTCAAGAATGTCAATCATTGTGGTCCTGCCAATCATCTGTGAACTGGGTATCTGTAAACAGATAGCCTTCTTTTAAACAGAACACTGAACCCTCCAAGGACTAAACAAAGAATGGCTCTGGAAAGATAGTTCCTAGGCGGGCAGGGGCAATTGTGCCCATGTCACTAACTCAGACCCTTTGGTTTCATCCTCCTTCTTCAAGCCCTGTCTCTATTTGATTCCTTATATCCAGGCCAGTCCTGCTGCTAAGTCACTTCAGTCGCGTCCAACTCTGTGCAACCCCATAGATGGCAGCCCACCAGGATCCCCCGTCCCTGGGATTCTCCAGGCAAAAACACTGGAGTGGGTTGCCATTTCCTTCTCCAATGCATGAAAGTGAAAAGTGAAAGTGAAGTCGCTCAGTCGTGTCTGACTCTTAGTGACCCCATGGACTGCAGCCTACCAGGCTCCTCCATCCATGGGATTTTCCAGGCAAGAGTACTGGAGTGGGGTGCCATTGCCTTCTCCAAGGCCAGTCCTAGGTTCATTCAATTCTATGCCTGTCATTTCCCTCCCAGATGCATTTCTTATCTCTACTCCTGCTGCTGCTGGCCTTGTTCAGCCTCAATACCTCTTACCTGGACTACTAACCAGTCTCATAATCGGTTTCCTTGCCTTGAGTCCTCCCAACCCACCCCCTGCCCCACCCAACCTAGTCTCCATCCTACAGCCAAATCAATCTTCTAAAAATGAAAACCCGATTGTGTCACCTCCTGCTGAAAACCTTTCAACCTCTCCCATGGTGCTTAGTACCCTTGGGATAAAGTCCAAACTACTTAGCATGGCACCCAGGGCCCTTCATGATTTGGCTCCTGCCAAATCTTCAGCCTCATTTTTGGCATTGCTCCCATTTCACACCTAGTCACAATGAACTACTTTGCAGATTTCTGAGCACGCCATTCTTGGCTTTGCTCCTAGGCCTTTACACATGACATTCCCTCTGCCTGGGACATCCTTCACATCCTTCTCTCCTATCTGTCTAGCCAACTCTTACTCATTTCTTAAGACTTGGACTAAACTCCCTCAGCCCAAGACACATATTTTACTGCTGTCTGTGTCTCTGATGCCTAGTACAGTGTCTGGAATATAACAGATCCTCAGTAGATGTTTGCTGAGTAAATAAATCCATTTACTCAGCGACCCCATGGACTGTAGCCCACCAGGCTCCTCTATCCATGGGGATTCTCCAGGCAAGAATACTAGAGTCGGTTGCCATGCCCTCCTCCAGGGGATCTTCCCAACCTAGGGATTGAACCCAGGTTTCCTGCATTGCAGGTGGATTCTCTACCATCTGAGCTACTAGGGAAGCCCAATAAATGAATGAATGCTTCCCGACTCAGTTGGCTGTGTGCAAAATCATCTCTGACAGATGCTGGCAGAGTTGATCAGTCCCTCCCTCTAAGGAGGGAGCCCTCTCTCTGTCTTGCATATTATCCTTATTATACTGGGTTGCAATTCTTTCTCTAAAATTCTGCCTCCCTAATTCAACTGGGAGCATCTCGAGGGCAGAGCCATGTTTGATCCATATCAGGCTTCTACCTAGCCTGCAGCATAATACTTGAATAAGCCTCCCAAACACCTGACAGTTTTGTCCCTTGTCTCATATTCCTTTACTCTCTTCCCCACAAATTCTCACCACTAATACAGCCAAATTGTCACACTTGTGGCTTCACAACCATACAAAGCTCCTCCTCATCCCTGAGACTTTTCACCTGCATCCTCTTATTTTATATGCCCTTCCCTCCCACCCACTCAAATTCTGCTACTTCTTTAAGAACCAGCTCAAAGTTTCCCTCCTCCAGAAACCTTTCATGCATCCATCCAAGCCCACCTCTGAGTAATGCTAATGATGCCCAACCATCTCATTCAGCCCTGGGCATCCCCTCATGTTACTCACGGGAAAACCAAAACTCAGAGAGAGAAAGAAGACTCTCTAAAGGACACAAAGCATGTGCAGTGGTACATTACCTGAACCCAAGTCTCTAGTCCAGGAGTCCTCCCAATAACCAAAATATATGTCTTATCTATATTTTCCTCATGAAGACTACAGTTTCCTTGAATGTAAGACCATCTTCCACCCATTTATCTTTCCAGGACTTAACTGGAGTGTTGAAGGCTCTAGAGGTTTCTCTCTTGGCTTCATTGGTTACTAGCTGTGTGACTTTAGACAACCCAACCACTCTAAATCTCAGGTTCCTCATATACAAACGAAGATAAGACCAATGCCTATGTACTTAGACTGTTGTGAATATTAAATGAAATGATGAATATAAAGTGCCTAGCACCTAGTATATACTCAACAAAGGCTATTTTCTTTATTGTTGGTATTCTTAATACTAACAAATCCTTGCTGGTAGTGGTTGATCAAAAATTGGAGGTGGGAGTTACTGGGGTAGGAGGCAATGAGAAAAGGAAGCAAACAACCAGCTCAGTCTGAAATCTGGTGGAATCCAAACAAGGTTAGTGGCGCGGCAGGACGTTTGTACGTCTGAGTTCCTAGTGCCATGTGACTATGAGGGCCCCAAGCACATGGTTCCATTCTGGCGGCGTAGCTTCCCTAACTCTCTCTCAGCTATTCTCAGCAGTCTGTAGGGGGAGCCAGGAAGCTAGGACAGGGAGAGGTTGCTGGAAATCTTACTAAGGGCAGAAACGACACCCCATCGCTACTCCCCACTGTCTTGCCCCTCCAGGACTCTCTCCAAGCTCTGTCCTCTGCGGTAGCTTAGCCGGGAGCTGTCCTTCAGCACCAGAGGCCGCCTTGGCCTCAGGCAGGACAGCGAGGGCGACAGCGGAGTTAGAACAAGGGACTGGTCCGATCCGCAGCCGGCTCCAGCGTCGCCTAGTCACGGGAACGGGGGCGGCGACCCAGGGTGGCAAAGAGACACTGCGAAGGTGCTTCCTGCTTTCTGCCTCTAACAGTCACCCTCAGAAGTCCCCTAGCCCTCGTGGGGGAGTGAGCGGCCGTTACGGGGACGAAGGCGGGCGCCCAGGTCTGCGGGGGAGGGGGAGCGCCGGGGCCTGGGACTCAGCGTGCGGCGTGTGCACGCGGGGAGCGGGCGTATGAACGGAGGCGCTGAAGTGAATGGAGTTGGGGGTGGACTGGAAACATCCCCAAACAGCACAGGCTGCAGCCGGCTGGGGGGCGGGGGGGCGTAAGTCCTGAGGCGCAGGCGCAGTCGGGGCCCCAGTCCCGCTCCCTCCTCCTCTTCGTGGCTCTTTCTCCGCCCCACTCCCCCCGAAACACACTCGCACACGGGCTCTCAAGGTGTTCTCCGCACAGCGGAAGATGGCGACAGACTGAGGGGGCATGGCCAGCGGGAGCCACGGGGCCGTGCCGCTCGGCTGCCGCCACAGCGGTCCGAACGCGAGGCGGAAGCTAGAGGCGCACTAAGTAAAGCCCCGCGTCGGCGTCCGGCGCCTGTGGCGCCGCGGAGAGCTAGGTGGCCCGCCCGAGCCGGAACTCCGGAAACGACGGGCGCTGAGCCGGAGCGGAGCTGGCCCCGGACCGGCCCCGGCGAACAGCCAGAGCGCGAGCGAAGCCCGAAGGGCCGGGCAGCGGGCCGGCCGGCGGGCCTAGGAGGGCGCAAGCGAGGCAGGGAGCGGTGCGGAGCGGGCGGCCGGCGGGCGGGCGGGCGGACGGGCGGGCGGGAGCGGAGCGGCGCGGGGCGAGCGAGCTGAGCGGAGCGCGGCGACCGGGCCCGCACGGCGGCGCTGAGGGGCGCAGAGCTGCGCCGAGCCGAGACGGCCGGAGCGGAGTGCTAGCCGGGCGGCCGCCGGCGCGGAGTGAAGCGGCGCTGAGCTCGGGGCAGCTGAGGGGCCCGACACTATGAGGAGTGCGGCGCTGCCGCCTCAGCCGCCACCGCCCCAGTGCCCCGCACCGCCCCCCGCCGGGACGCTGGGCAGTGCCTAGCGGGCCGGGCGGCCGCGCCCGGGCGGCGAGCAAGGAAGCGCGGGACGGGCGCGAGGACGGCGCGAGAGCGCCCCGCCACTCCGGCCTGAGCGGGGCCCCGGGCCGGCCGGCCTGCCTCGCCATGCAGCCCCCGAGGTAGAGCCTGGACGGCGCCGAGGAGCGCGGAGCGGCGCGCAGCCGCCCGCCCGAGACGGCCGTCCGGCCTCGCGCCCGCCTGCTCCCTCCAGCCCGGACCCCCCTGAAATATGTTCAGGGGCGCTTGGATGTGGCCCGGAAAAGACGCCGCCGCGCTGACTATCTGCTGCTGCTGCTGCTGCTGGGCTCCCAGGCCGAGCGACAAACCTTGCACCGACTCCGAGCGGGCGCAGCGATGGCGACTGTCCCTGGCGTCCCTGCTCTTCTTCACCGTGCTGCTCGCTGACCATCTGTGGCTGTGCGCGGGGGCCCGGCCCCGAGCCAGGGAGCTGAGCAGCGCCATGCGGCCGCCCTGGGGGTCCGGCCGGGAGCGGCAGCCGGTACCTCCTCGCGCGGTGCTGCCCCTGCCGCCGCCGCCGCCTCCTGGCCAGCCCAGCGCGCCCCCGGGCACCTGCGGCCCGCGATACAGCAACCTGACCAAAGCCGCCGCCGCCGCCGCCGGTCCCGGGCCGGACTGCGGCGGCGTCCCAGAACCCACGGGGCTGGACGCAGCTTGCACCAAATTGCAATCTTTGCAGAGACTTTTCGAACCGACTACCCCAGCGCCCCCTCTGCGGCCCCCCGACTCCCCTTCCCGTGCCCCGGCCGAGTTCCCCGCCGCCAAGAAAAACTTGCTCAAAGGCCACTTTCGGAACTTCACTCTTTCCTTTTGCGACACCTACACGGTCTGGGACTTGCTGCTGGGCATGGACCGCCCCGACAGCCTGGACTGCAGCCTGGACAACCTGCTGGGGGACCTGCTGGCCGTGGTGGCTAGCCCGGGCTCCGGGGCCTGGGAGGTGTGTAGCAACTGTATCGAGGCGTACCAGCGGCTCGACCGACATGCTCAGGAAAAATATGACGAGTTCGACCTCGTGCTGCATAAATACTTACAGGCAGAAGAGTACTCAATCCGGTCCTGCACGAAAGGCTGTAAGGTAGGGACTGGCGTCCGCGGCCACAACGGCTGCCGCTTTGGCAGCGGGAACGGTGGCGGTGGAACCGGGAGAAAAAAGGTTTCCCCCTGTACCCACCCGACCGCCTCCCATCACCCCCACCGTTCTCAGTGGGCCACGGGTAGTGCTACTGTGGGACCCTCCGCGGAGAAGGGGCCTCAGGGATTTAGGTCAGGTAACCACCTGGCCAACCTCTGTTGATTCTGGTTTTGGGCACCATCGGACAAGGGCTTTCTTGCATGCCGCCCCCCGCATGAGGCGGGAAGGGTTCGGGGGGTGGGCAAGTCAGCAAAGGGGTGGAAAGAGGGCTCTGGCTCCTCCAGCCCCCATCCTTAGCCAGCGATGCCCCTTTCCTTTCCTGGGCTAGAATGGAAAGCCCTGGGACTGGCTGCTACAAGGGGAAGGCCAAAGGTGGGGGGAAGAATATTTGCCATCTAACCCTCACTCTTCAGCCCCTGCCAGTGGGTGAGGGGAGGGGCGCTTGGTCGTGGGACACAGCACACTGCTGACCTTATATGACCTGAGGTGGCTGGTCAGAGCCTAGGCAAGTGGAGCCCCAGGGTGTCTGTTTTCTCCCAAGAAAGGAAGCTGCTAGCTCCTCTCCACCGACAAGAGAATGAGCTGGGAGCCGGGCACAGCAGCTTGTGAGAGGGTCACTGGAGGCTGGTGCATTACAAGTCTCAGGTGCCTTCACAGCATGCTGGGGTGGCAGTGGAGGAAAAGCTGGCTTTCTAGCTGTTGGGGACAGACATCCAGAGGAGAGGCGAGGCTGCTGCAGAATGCACCTGGGGCAGAGCTGAGTGTTGAGAAACTTCTTGACCCTGAGCAGGGTCATTCTGGACAGTGAGTGTGTGGGGGCTGTAAACGTTTGGGAAATGGTGCTTACTCCTTTGTTCGTGCAGCCTGCCAGGTGGCCTGCCTTTGAAAGGAAAAGGAACAGCAAGGTCAAAGGGTCAAGTGAAGAGGAGGCCAGGTCGGGTGCTGGCCTCACCCATCCTAGAACTGGGGGCTGAGAGGAAGACGGTTACCTCCCAGCCTAGCTTGTCTCCCTCTGAGGCTTTGGGGAGGGGAGGAAAGTGCCCCTTTCCATCCAACGTGACACCGTGGCCTTCTGCCGGGTTCCAAGCTCTTGGTGGGCTCCTTAGGGATTTGAGCAGGGGGTTGGGGAGGAAAGGGGTAGCTCCTTGCTCCTGACTTCACTTTCTTGTTCTCCTTTTTCCTGTTCTCGTAACCTAGCAGTCTCCCTCCCGCCTCCCTCAGCCTCAGCTGACTCACTGCCTCACTCACACTACCAAATGAGATATTCCACTTCTTAAAGGTGTACAGACAGATAGACATGCACACACTGCCAAACAGCACCACCACCCCAGGCAAAGTCACACAGAGATGGAGAGAGGTCAGCACACCCACCAACAGTGCCACTGAATCAGACATGGTGTCATACACATGCACATCTCCCCAGCATTTCAGAGCCACACAGGCAGAAGTACCGTCACGTGAAAAAAGGACACATTTTATCACATAGGGGTAGACATACACCCTTAATGTCAGCCACAGATACACACACTCAGTACAAACAGAAGGATGCAGCCCACTAGCAAGTGGAATAAAGGATGTCTGTCTTTTTGTGGTCTTCACTCTGACCCCATGGCCCTGACATTTTCTTTCCCACAATCTGCAGGATAAAAGAGAGACCATGCCACAACTTTCTCATGGGGTTTTCTTTTTCTCCAGGTCACAGTTGGCTTCAAACTGTCTGATGTGGCACTAAATAATAACCCCGCCCATTGATTATTTTCACCAGGCAGTTTGATGGAGAAAAGCAACTGGTCTCTTGGATTCAGGAGGCCTGATTATCTCTACCACTTGTTTGTAGTGTGACCTTGGGCACGTCACTTCACTTCTCTAAGCTTTTGTTTCCTCATTCATAAAACAAGGATAATAACCCTGGCTCTGCCCACATTCTGAGACTTGTGAAATTGAAGTGGGAAGAGGTAGCTGATAATATTTTGTAGGAATAATAGAACATCTGATGGTGATGTCCTGCTTGGGGTTTTTATCCTCTCTCACATATATTATGAGATCACAACTGCCTGGGGAGGCTGGTAATACCAGCATCATTAGCTCCATTTTACAGATGGGGAAACTGAGGTGCAGGCTCAAGCAGTTTACCCCAATGCCACTTGGCTAACGAGCAGGAGTACCAGGCCTCTAACCCTCATGGTGTTGGTGCTAAGCCCATGCTTTGGCCGTGGTGTCTTATCTAGTCCACAGTGGCCTGGGTCCTCCCTGCTCTCCTTTGTCTCCTTGTCTTTTTCGCTCTCTCACTCTCTCTCTCCCTCTCAAGTGAACTCCGCCTGCTCTCTTGCTGCCTGCTGTGCCGGGAGAAGGGCAGTGCAAGCTCCATGGCTTTCTTCCTGTCTTTCCCACCCTCTCCGAGGATGTGCTCTCCCTCCGCTGAGGCCCACACCCACAGGCCTCTCAATTCCAGCTGTATTACAGGCTCTACAGGAAAAGACAGCCTTGTTCCCCTCCTTCCTGCAGCCTCTCTCACTTCACCCCAGTGCCCCATCTCTATCCCAGACCTTTTTTGCAGATCCCTAGTCTAGCCTACAGCTTCAAGCCGTCCTGTCCAGCCCCTCCCCGAAATGGGACCCCTTGGAGATAATGCCCCGACCTCCAAGCTTCTCCAGGGTGGAAAGCCCACAGCCCCAGGCCAGGATGAGGAGGCCTCTTCTGCTGCTGGAAACCAAATCTGGAGACTTTGCTCCAGGGCCAGGTGACACCCCCCCACCCCCCCCACCCCCGTCCCCAGGGGCCTGTCCCGAGTATCTCAGATCTTTCCCGGGCAGCCCCAGAAACCCTGTTCTCTCCCTTTGCAGTGTCTGCCCCTGTTTTGGGCCACACAGGGCCCCACACATCATACCTGTCCTCACTGCTGCCTGTGACACCTCCCAATTTAGTACCAGCTGCGACATTTCCTTAATGTGCGACTGACTTCCTCTCGCACAGCAGGGCGATGATAACTTAGGCTGATGCCCATCCCCACCCTGGCCTCTCCCAACCCCAAGGGCCACTCTCCACCCCTCCCTTACCTCCCTGTGCAGGTACCCCCTCAGCCTTTGCCTCCCGCTCTGCTTGGCCCTCCTGGCCCTGCCTACAGTTACTGGACCACCTCCTCACTCCCCCAACCCTCTCCATCTCCCAACCCTGCCAGGCCCTGCCTGGTTCTGATTGCCTCTTCCTTCACCCCTGCCCCTTCCCTCTTCTAAAGTCAGTGTAGTCTGATGGGGACAGTGGTGAAGATGAGAACAAAACCCTGACTTCCTCTCATAGCTCTGATCCAGGAGGAGATAGAAGCCCGAGAGAAGGCCAGTGCTCAGCTCTCTCACTAGCCACAGGGCCAGGGAGGGATGCACTGGTTCTGTTTTCTTCTAGACTGGCCCGCACCCACCTGGCAGGTTGTATGTTTGGTTCTGGGTCTCACACTGAGCAGGTAGGAGGAGGCTAAAACCCAAGTTTTCCTGGATATAGTTGAAGGAGCTGTTTCACCAGGAGAAGAGGAGACTCAGGAGGGTGTGGTCTCTGACTTCATACCTCAGAAGAGTTGTCGGGGTGCCAAAGAAGAGGCATGTCCTGCTTAACCCCAAGGGGACTTCATGGTTAGAAAGTCCTAGGCTCAAACCCAGCTGTTTTATGTATTACCCATGTGACCTTGAGCTAGGGACTTCAGCTCTCTCATCCTCACTTTTCTCATCTGTAAAATGGAGCTAATTCATCAGAATGGCCCTGTGAGCTCACTATTAATAAGAAATCTGCACAGTACCTAGACCTGGCATGTCAGAGTTGTTCAGTTAACAGTTTTTTCCTTCCAGAGAAGAAACATAGTGCCTTGAGAGGAGGTGAGTTCCTGCTTCCAGGGGAAAGGTCTAGGCTGATTCAGGCAGACCCCTGGAGGAAATGCTGTGGAGATGACTGACTCCAGATTATAGGGCAGGTTGGACCAGCCACCTCTGAGGTCTGTGTCAGCTCAGAGCTCAGGCTCGTGAACAGAGGCTGCTCCCTCAGCAGCAAGATTGAATAGAGAGGGCCAGGAAGGAGGCCTAACACCCACAAGCAGGGGAAGGGGCTGGCAGAGCCAGCACCTTGCCTTCTGCCCTTACTCTAGGGGCCCTGCTCTTCCTCCACTCTGGCTGGCAGCTGTTTCTGCCTCCCTGCCTTCCTCTCTCCTCCCACCTGCCATAGCTTTCCTACCAATCAGGACTCCCAGGCTAACGCCAGTGCTGCGAACAGGAAGCTCAGGGCACTGGGCTAAGGGCAGGAGCCCCAAGTTGGCAAGTGGTCCCTGTTGTCACCCAAGCTTGCAGGCAGGGAACAGTGCCCCACAGTCAGCCTCCCTGACCCAGGTTTCTTACAGGCAGAGAACCTGTTCACATGTTGGGGGGTGGAGGAAGGAAGGGGGGTCAGTCAAGAAGCAGGCTCCTAGAAACCATGGCAAAGCTTTGAGGAGGGGCATCCAGATCCGTGGAAGTTCATTGGCCACAGACAGGAGCACTGGGCTTCTGGGAAGGGCCAGCAATAGGGAAAAGTGTTTGTAGCTCGGACAGGATGTAGAAGCGTAAATGTGGGAATGGGAAAGTGGCCTCCTGCTGCCCATACCACTCTGAACCCCTTCACCCCTGTCCTGACCCACCCCACTCCCAATCCCCACATTCCCCCCAATTCTGACCCACCACTAGCATCCCCTATCCCTACACCAAGGACCACACAATTTTCCCAACC
This sequence comes from Capra hircus, assembly GCF_001704415.2. Classification (NCBI taxonomy): domain Eukaryota; kingdom Metazoa; phylum Chordata; class Mammalia; order Artiodactyla; family Bovidae; genus Capra; species Capra hircus. The sequence goes on along the minus strand of NW_017189516.1, from coordinate 12,098,099 downwards.
TTCTGCTGGAAGGTCTCCCTATGTTAGTCGCTCAATCGTATCCAACTCTCTGTGACCCCATGGGCTGTATCCCCCAGGCTCCTCTGTCCATGGAATTCCCCAGGCAAGAATACTGGAGTGGGTAGCCATTCCCTTATCCAGGGGATGTTTTTGACCCCAGAGATCAAACCCCAGTCTCCTACATTGCAGGCGGATTCTTTACCATCTGAGCCACCAGAGAAGCAGAAGGTCACCCTAGACCCTTCCCAAACCACACCTGCACCTCACTCTCTATTTCTTATCCCCACACCTACATTCCTCTAGTCCCCGCTTCTCCCCATAGTTACCCCCACCTGCTCCCATCCCTTCCTTTCCCCCCTCGCCCTTCACTGCTCCCTTCTAACAGCCAGCCCTCTCCCATCCCCCATCCTGCTCCTTTCCCCTTGTCTCTCACACTCCCCCAACCTTTACCCTGCCCCACTGTGATCCTCTTCTGGCCTCATCCCCTAAGCACTATACCTCTTGCCCTTGTCACCTCCATGCCCCCTCACCCCTCACATCCCTCACACCCCACTCACTGTTTGCCTCTCTGATCCCCATCCCTCTTCCTGCCCCCTTTGATCTTCTGGTCCCCTCTTCTCCTGTCCTCTCTCTCCCTCGCTGCTCTTTTTCGCCTTCCTGCCTTCTCTCCTCCCCACTCAGGGTGGACATGTGCACACATGCTTAGACACATAGACACACAGACAGTCTTCTTCATGGCAACTTCCCATCCTTCCCACAGGCTGGTGCCTGACTACTATAGTCACCATAGCAACGGGAACCTCCAGGAAGGATACACTGGTATCTCCTGAAGGTGGGGGTGGGGGGAATTAGGTGGAGGAAGGGAGCCCAGCAGCCTCCCATCCATCTCTTGGTCTGGCTGGAAGAGTCTGCTGAACACAGTGGAGGGAAGGGTGAGGAAAGGGAAGACAGTGGGTGCCGGTGGGGCTTAGACTAAAGGAGGGCCAAGGGTCTCCAAACACATCACAAGCACAGGAGGGTGCTTCTAAGCCACGTGGGTGTGTGTTGGTCTCCTCCTGCAGCATCAAAGACTGTGCTGGTAGGTCCCCACTTTGGATCTGAGCCACTCCAGGGGCTCCCTACAAGTTGGCAGTAGGTGTTGCTGGATCCCCTTGCACTTGGTCAGCTTCTCACTCTAGTCTCTCAATAGTCAGCTGGGCATTGCCTCTGACAGCTGTAACCACAGGAAGAGGGATGGGGATCAGAGAGGCAAACAGTGACTAGGGTGTGAGGGATGCGAGGGGTGAGGGGGCATGGAGGTGACAAGGGCAAGAGGTATATCTCAGGGAAAGGGCACACCCACCCTTCAGTGTGTGGGTGCATCTGTAGGACACCTTAGACTCGAGGGTGGGAGTTTGCCCTAGAAAAACTTCTCCCTCAGGGCAGTCTTTTATCTTCCCACCCTGTGAGGCTGTTTACCTGTTGTGTGCCCTTGCACCCTGGGAATCAGACCTGCCCCTCCCTGCCCCCAGCTCACATCTCAGCCACATGTGGATTCCAGCTGCAGGTGTTTGTTGGAAAGCCAGAGGGAGCTTCTGAGGCTGGGATAGACAAATGTGGGCCTCCAGGAGCACCATTCTCTGACGCTGACCCGGGAAGCCTCTTGGGAACAGATGTGTTATTCCTGTGGTTACAGGGGTGCAAACCAGGGTGTGTGCAGTGATGCTGGACCAGACTTTTCTTCCTGGGCATGTAAGGGGATTCAGAAAAGCCTGAATTTTTGAGCCAGACAGGTGCTGAGAAGGGAGAGCAAGGGTACCAGGTGAATTGCAGCTGGCCCTGGGGAAGGAAGAAGTTACTATGGAGTAACAGGTGCTGCCAGGGCCAAAGCTCCTGTTTGAATGGACTCTGGAAAAAGGAGCTGGAACCTGAACCACAAGTCTCTGGGCCAGAAGGCAAAGGCAGGCTGGCACCAAAGAAGAAAGAGAAAGTGCCTGGGAGATGCCAGGGGCTTTATGTGTGTCCATGAACTCAGTTAATTCTGACAGTCATCCTAGCAGGCAGGTACTCTTATAATCCCCTTTTTACAAATGTGACAACTGAGGTTCATCAACAGAAAGGGACCCATCCAGGTCACATAGCTAAAAGGTGGGAGGACTGACACACAAACCCAGGGCTGTCCATTGTTTCCCCAGTCACACATGTACAAAGAAATTCTTAATAAACTCCCTCCAGCTGTCAGAGGCAATGCCCAGCTGACTGTTGGGAGACTGGAGTGAGAAGCTGACCAAGTGCAAGGGGATCCAGCAACACCTACTGCCAACTTGTAGGGAGCCCCTGGAGTGGCTCAGATCCAAAGTGGGGACCTACCAGCACCATCTTTGTTCAGTACCCCAGTCTCTCGTCCTTGAGCCCCAGTGATAATCACTGGTATCTTCTTGGGATTGTGACAAAGGATGAGAAAGGGAGGTGTTTGATCCCTTCTATTTCTAAAGGCTCTTCCAAGGAGATGGGAGGAGCTGGATTCCTCTTGCCTGAAGGGGAGGTATCTACTATATTCTCAACCCAAATCTGCTAGAAGGATCAACCAGAGCGTGAGAGGAGTATGCCCCCCTAAGCAGGGCTGAGCCCTGCCCAGCCTTTGCTGGGAGAGAAAACGATGAGACCTTGTTAGCCCAGAGCCTCTGGGCTTTGGACACACAGTTCCCATGCCAGGGTTTTGGTGAGCCCTGGCCTAGGATGGCTGAGCTTCTCTCAGAGGTAGAAGGAAGTGCAAACTCACCAAGCTCTGCTTGGAGAAGGACATGCGGCAGTGCTGGGGTTACTGTTGTTCCCTGTCTCTGTATTTGGTTTCCAGCAGATAGCATGGCTACCTGGCTGATCTGTGAAAGGTGAGCATATCTGCTTAGTGTTGAACTCAGCTAAAACTTCCAACCAGGTTAATCCTTCAGAACTATTATAGACTCAGAATCTTAAAAGAAAAAAAAAAAACTTTTTTTTTCCTCAATTACCAAAAAAATGATCTTTGAAATGTTTTGGAAAATAGAAATATAACAGTTTGAAAAGGGTCTTTGAGATGTTCTTAATGTTAGTGTATTTCCTCCCAATATGTCTTTTTGTGGCATAGTTTTTTACTGTAGTAAAATAAACATAACATCAAATTTACCATTCTAACCATGTTTAGGTGTACAATTCAGTGGCATTAAAGTATATTTGCAATGTTGTACAACCACCTCCACTATACATTTCTAAAATGTCTTTATTCTCCTAAATAGAAAGTCTTTACCCATTAAACAATAACTCTCCATTCCTCCTCCCCCAGCCCCTGGTAACTTCTGTTCCTTTTCCCATCTCTATAAATTTGACTATTCTAGATAATTCATTTAAGTGGAATCATATATACTTTTTGTCCTTTGTGTCTGGCGTATTTCATTTAACATAACATTTTCAAGGTTCATCCACGTGGTGGCATGTATCAGTACTTCATTCTTTTTATGGTTGAATAATATTCCATTGTCTGGATATACCACATTTTTAAAATTCATTCATCTCTATGGACATTTGGGTTGTTTCCACTTTGGGACAATTATAAATAAAACTGCTATGAATGTTCATGGACAAGTTCTTATGTGGACCTATATTTTCATTTCCTTCCATCTTTTGGCTCTTGTGAGTAATGTTGTTATGAACATTGGTATACAAATATCTATTTGAACCCATGCTTTCAGTTCTTTTGGTTGTATACCTAAACTTGCTGGATTACGTGGTAATTCTATATTTAACTTTTTAAGGAGCCTCCATATTGCTTTCTACAGTGCTGCACCATTTGACATTTTTATGAGCAATGCACAGGGTTCCAATTTCTCCACATCCTCATCAACACTTACTCTTTTCCTTTTTTTTTTTTGATAGTAGCCATCCTAATGGATGTGACTATATATTTTTTACATAGTTAAAATCATCTAGGTTTTTTACTCTAGTCTTTCTAACTTATTGCTAAAGTTATACTGAGTATCTTTCCATGTAATTAAATATTCACAAGCCACATTTTTTTCTTTTTTTCGCTGTACCACATGGCCTGTGGGATTAATTCCCCTATCAGGGATCAAACCTGGGCCCTCGGCAGTGAAAGCACAGAGTCCCAACCACTGGAGACCAGGGAATTCCCACAAACATCATTCTTGATGAGCATATAATATTCCATCCCATGAATTTAGTGCAGTTTATTTACCTAGTTCCCTATTATTAGGTATTTACCTTCAACTTTTATAAATAATGTTGTGATCGATAACTTTGTCCATAAGTCTTTGTCACATCTACAATTTTCTTTTTCTAATAAATTTTCTACCTCAGTCATTTTTTTCTTATTTCTGTACTTTGCTAAGCTTCTTAAATCACAAAATAATGCACCTTCATTGTACCAAATCTAACAATACAGAGGTTTATAAAAAAATATTTAATAATCTTCCTGTTCCCTCCTCTCCCAGTCCTACTGCCCTGAGGCCACTGATGTTAACAGTTTGGTGTGTATCCTTCCATCCCTCTTTCTGAGCTTACATCAGCATTTGTACACAAAATGATTCTTTCCCTTGTTTTGCATACACTTGAAAGCATATACATTAATTCTGCAGAATGAACTTTCGGGATGAGTCTTACAGAATCAAAGAGTATTAACCTTTTTAAAGCTTATGGCATACAAATTCCTTTCTTACCAAATTTCTTTCCAGAAGGGTGATTCTAATTTAAACCCTCACCACAAATGTGAGACTAATTTACCACTCTTGTCCAGTATTGAGTATCATATTTTTTAAAACTTTATTAATTTGGAGCTAAAAGTGGTATATCATTGGTTGTAATTTGCATTCCTTAGGTCAAACATTTGTTTTTCTTATTTATGGGCCATTTGTATTGCTTCTTTTGTGAATTGTCTGTTTATGTCTTATGTTTTTATTATTGATTTGTATGTACTCTTTTATGTGTATTAATGAGTTTTTTTCTGATTACATTTATGGCAGTTTTCTTTTTTCATTTATTATTTGACTCTTGGAGCTGAAAGGGGTGCATTGGAAGAAAAGGAACTATCCCAGGCACTTTTATATACTTTATCTCACTTAATTCTTACATCTGTCTTGTGGCTATATATTTATCCCTGTTTTACTTAGAAGACTGGCTCAGAGGAGTTAGGTAACTAACTCAAGGTCATCCAGCTAGTAAGAGTTGGACCTGGAATTTGAATTCAGGTCAAATCCAGGGATTTAGTTACCAGAAGGCAATGGTACTACCCAATCTGTACTAGTGTAATTTTACTATTGGTAAAGCTTTGTGCTAGTTGATTTACAGACATTATTTGCAGAAAGGTTAAGGATATATGCTCTTACTATCTCCCATTTTGTAGATGAGGAAAGTATAGATCAGGGAATTTAAGTAACTTGTGTGAGGTTTCATAACTAGTGAGAGCAGACCTGACCTTTGACCACAGGACTGTTTGAGGTTAAAGATGTTTGACCCTGTCTTCTCCCTATACATGCTGCCTCCCTAGGGACCATCTTCTTGGATACAAACTGAGGCTGAGAGAGAGAGAGTACTTTGCTTACAGTCACATAGCAAATTAGTGACTGAGTCTCTCCCTCCTTACAGATGACTTGTCTAAGTTTCATACAGCCAGTTAGTGGCAGAACCCAGCTCTGGCTAACTACCTGACTAGAGCAAAGGCTTTTTGATGAAGAATATTTACAGAGCAAACTGGGGAGAAAGAGCAATTAGGTAGAGTGTGTGGCTGCCCTGAAACCTTTCTAAAGGATTGAACCCTGGTTTTGGAGCCTTCTAGAGCAAGGCAGTTCCAGGAGCCCCTACATGGTAAGACCTAGGACAGGAAATCTCATGTCCAAAGACAAGAAGACCTTTCTACAAGGAGACAGCTGCCTTCCCATCACCAGTTGCTAAAGCAGGAACAGTTGCCTCTTTTCAACACTCCTAGGGTGTGTGTGTGTCTGTGCTTGCACACATGCATACATTTAGAGAAAAGAGGAAAGGGAGTACTTTGATGGAGGAATGGAAATGGTCTTTTGTAGCCCCTCGTACTTGAATGTTCTTCACCCCACACCCCCTTACAAAGAAAACTTATATCAGGAGTGAGCTGCATACACAGATTTTAGAAAATCACTCTCCCATCCACTCCTAGAAATCTCTCCCCAACTTGACCTGAAATTCCATCAAAAAGATTTGAGTAACAAGGTAATTACTTCAATGGTCATAGTGAAATGGAGGGACCATCCAAGAGGCAATATCATATATAAGAGCTTGGGCACTGAAGTCCAGGTAAACCTGACTTCAAATTCTGGCTCAAAATCTGTCTACTGCATTAAACAGTTCTTGAGACCTTTCATCTCTCTTGGAACCTCACTTTCATTGAATTCAAAACTAAGAAATAGGGTCATTGTGAGGTTTCAATAACATATAACATGCTAATCTCTCAAGAACACAGTGCCTATGAAATGGAAAGTGCTCAAGAAATGGTAGCCACCATTGTTGTTATTGTCTGTGTGGCCTTGGATGAGCTATTTAAACTCTGGTCCTTCCTGTTCTCACCTGTAAATATGTCTCTATCTCAGGAGGTGGTTGTGAGGATTCAATGAGTTAATAAATGTCAGTTGCTTAGAACAGAGCCTGGCATATAGTAAGCACTTAATAAATGGTAGCTATTATTATTCTCACCTTAATTAGATGTATTTAATCTAAATGACTGCTTAATACTCAATTGAGATCAACAACACTTTCCCTTCAGTTCAGTTCAGTTCAGTCGCTCAGTCGTGTCCGACTCTTTGTGACCCCATGAATCGCAGCACGCCAGGCCTCCCTGTCCACCACCATCTCCCGGAGTTCACTCAGACTCACGTCCATCGAGTCCATGATGCCATCCAGCCATCTCATCCTCTGTTGTCCCCTTCTCCTCCTGCCCCCAATCCCTCCCAGCATCAGAGTCTTTTCCAATGAGTCAACTCTTCGCATGAGGTGGCCAAAGTACTGGAGCTTCAGCTTTAGCATCATTCCTCCCAAAGAAATCCCAGGGTTGATCTCCTTCAGAATGGACTGGTTGGGTCTCCTTGCAGTCCAAGGGACTCTCAAGAGTCTTCTCCAACACCACAGTTCAAAAGCATCAATTCTTTGGCGCTCAGCCTTCTTCACAGTCCAACTCTCACATCCATACATGACCACAGGAAAAACCATAGCCTTGACTAGACGGACCTTAGTCAAAAGGTAATTTGGGAGCAGGAGGTGACATGTTCAGTGTGGAGGTGGAAAGTTAGGAGCCAGAAGGCAACTGGATAGATTCTAGTGAGTGAGAACACAGAGACATACTCAGGTAGGAGAGGAAAGAGCCAGAGATGGGAAGACTCCAAAGCCTTTATGTCCCTCACCCTCAGAGACCAAGCACAACTGACAGGTCCTTTCATTAGGTCTCTGTTCTCCCCAGCCTGTCATCTGTTTAGCAAGGTTCTGTGTCTGAGAATGGAAGTAAGGTAAGGGCAAGGAGCTGTTTTCAAAATGATACCTGCAGGAAGCTGGAGATACCTGCCTGAGCCTGAGCCCAGGATTAGCCACGTGTGGCAGACAGGCATGCCTGTGAGTGGGCAGTGGGATTTCATGCCCAGCACATTTGTGTGCAGCTCAAATGAAGCTATGGTTGTCAGTGTCACAGTGGCACCGTTTCTGTGGGTGGTAGCCTGCACCACTTGGGTACAGAGGCCACCAAATTTCCCCTCCTCTCACACTAGTTCTTCTCTTTGGCTATGGGACCACTCATTAATTTCGCTGGCCTGTTAACCTGGCCCAAGCCCATGGTGGTGATGGAATAGATGATCCACGACTAGACACTAGGACCTGGGGTTTTGGGGCTGAGTCTGGTAAGGTTGATCAGGTCAAGTGTTGGGGACTTTGTTTTGTTGTTTTTGAAGTTCATGGCTGCATATTAGTTTATATTCTTATTTTACTTTCATTTTATCAAAGTAATATATGTTCATAATTTTAAAAGACATATAAGCTACACATATATACTGAATCTTCAGTTAAACACTTAGCTTTTTCTTTTGATATTTATTGTCACATTTTTCATGATGTGCCAATACTGCTGCTATTTTTTTGACTTTTCTGTTTGAAATATCTGTGCACGTGAAGATACACACATATACATATATACATATGTATATCTAGCACATATATATATATATCCTTGTAGCATCTATCTGTCTTTTAAATTATATATAATATAATATATTTTAAATAATAAATAGCAATCTCAATGCTTATAATTAAAGCAGAAGCCCTCTGTTCCAACCCTAAGCCTCATTCTTCAGAGTCAAATACTTCTAAACTTCTTAGCTGTTTTTTCTGATATTTACCTCCCATCTCTAAATAGTATGCCAATTTTATTATTTCTTGATTTTTTTTCTGATTTAAATATGTACTGACTTTTTATAGAGGGGGATTTAGCTGTCTTACTACCAGCAACACCATATGCACACTTCTCTCATATATATCCAATATTGTCATACCATAATTTCTGGTTTTAACAGTATTCCATATTTATATTATTAGGATTATAAATATTGTTCATAGCTGAGTCATGTAGAATATTGTGATTATATTTTCTTCTTTGGCCAACTTGTTTTCCTGGAGTTAATAATTGCCTCTTTTTTCCCCCTATTTGCTTAGTTTTCTACGATTTTTTTTTTTTTTTGCTAATGCATTCCCAATTTCTCCATCAAAGCTGTAAAATTCATGTAACACATTACATAACCCATTGCTTCCATCCTTTTCTTGGGGATCTCCACCTTCCTCCAGTCTGGACTAGTTGCTAGAGGCTTGGCTTTTAAGCACTTAGCAAGCATCTCTTCTGTACACCTAGTTCCTTGTGAAGTCCTGAGGAAAATACACAGATATGCAAGATACAACCCCTGTCCTCAGGGAGCCTACAGTCCCAAGAATGTAAATAATTTATTCAGATATCTCACCAGAAGGCTTGAGCGCCTTCCAGGGACTTTGATTTAAGCTATGTCTTTGATCCCACACTCTAGGCAGAACTCCTCCCTCCATCTCCACTGGGTTATCAGAAGAATACAATATAGTCTCCCAGAGAGCAAATGTGTTCTTAGACTGTATTAACAGAAACAGAGCTTCTAGGATTGGAGGGCTGATACTTCTACTTGACTCTGTTGATAAACTCTGTCTAGGGATTGCATTCAGTTGCAAGGGACATGGAAAAATAGGAACTTGTCAGAAAATGATGATGGCATGGCAGCTTGGACCAGTCAGAGTGCCCTGAAAACAGTGGTCTTGGGATGTTGTCCAAAGTTGGCTGTAGCAGTCAGAGCCCCGACTCCAGCACAGGGGCCTGCGCAGAATGTGAGATATTTAGCTCCCTGTGGTATACTGATGAGCAGAACTCTTCCACTACACACTTCAGTTTTGCCTAAGGAGATATGTACAAGAACTTTCTTCAGAATCACTGCACCATTAATAAACGAAAGGAAAGAATATTCAGAGAGAATTATAGGATGTTCTATGCAGGAAATGTATGATGTAGTATTAGGAATGGAGGATAACAAGCATTTTGCTCCTTGGTGCAAAAAATCAGATGTAATATCAAGGAGACCTGAATTCTGCAAAACATGATTAAAAATTGGGTTTCTACCTGCAGTGGAGCACTATATATCAGTAGTAACCTTAGTGTAACCACATTTGGTAAAGGCATACTGTGCTGATGGGAAGCTCTTCAATCATTTGGAGACTGTTTGGCATTTTAGCCCAGGTCTTCCTGGCTACCCAAGAACTTGTACTTTGGATTTTTTCAATTTCTCTTGAATTTTGCAAACTTCTACCACAGCTTGCCACATGGTTTTTCAATGAAGTTGTAAAGCAGATGGTGTCTGCCTTTGAAAGAAGAGCATGTAAGCTGTATGGTACAGAAACAAATATACTTCAGGAATTAATGCTTCATGAAGTTCATCTCACATAAAGAGAAAAACAAAGTGGTCACCTACTTGCAACTAGTTTGTTTACTTTTAGGAAGTGCTTTCATCATTTGCTTTTAGAAGTCAGAAAAAGTGAAAGAAAATGAAGTCGCTCAATCATGTCCAACTCTTTGCAACCCCATGGACTCTAGCCCACCAGGCTCCTCTGACCATGGGATTTTCCAGGCAGGAGTACTGGAGTGGGGTGCCATTTCCTTCTCCAGGGGATCTTTCCAACCCAGGGATCGAACCCAGGTCTCCCACATTGTAGGCAGACACTTTACCGTCTGAGCCATCAGGGAAGTCAGAAAGCATTTGTCAAACCCAGCTTTGATTATAAACTTGTACCATTGAAAATTTGCACTTGAAATATGGAACCACATGTATGTAGAATTTAATCAAGTTTAATTCAGACTAATATGTATATTAGCATATTTATAATAAAGGGGTGTCATCACTGTTGCCCGAATACTGACATCACTCTTCTGAACAGAAATCAAAACTGTAAATTTTAACCTTTTAATTTTCATGTCACATGAAGAGGCTGGTTGAGATACTCATGAAGTGTGTATAATATTAACCATATCATGTTTAAATTATTAAATTCAGACTATTTATAACTTATTGTTTTAGGGCCTGCCTCATGGCTTAGGATATTGAGTGGTCATCAGATAAAGTAAAACTTTGACTTAAAAATATTGTTAATGAAGGTTCCCTGGCACCTTTCTTATTTTTAAATTGTTCCTATGGGTAGTGTAGATAATTCAATGTTAAACTGAGTTTAGCTTCCAGATAAATAATTTTTTGTTGAGTGGTCCAGAGTTTTAAGCTACTTTTCTCTTTGTTTGCAACCCTCTCCCCAGTCCTTCGACTATTTTAATAATGCTGAATCAGTGTCAAATTTTATCTATAGCAATGGACAATAAATGAAGATAAGTTGGTTGATATGTCTACAGCACCATGCATCCTTATTTTCTATTTATTGTGTGAATTCACTTTCAATAATGTATTTCAAACTGATATTTTTGTAAACAAATCAATGTAAGGGCTGAAGTGGTAACTTAATAAAGTTAATTTGTTTAAAAAAATTAAAAAAAAATAGGAATTTGTCTGAATAGGAACAACCAGGATAAAACAGAAATGGAAACTACATCCCCCAAAATAGTTGAGAAACTAGTTTGGCTTCTTGGAAAAGTAGTATACACATAGCTCTCTCCATTTTTCTTCCCTCACATTCCCTTTTAAATTGGTTTCTGTCCCCGCTGCTCCACTGAAACTGCTCTCACCATGTTGAAACTGCCAGCGTGTCCTCATCTGCTGACCACTCTTACTCTTTGAAACTTCCCTTCCCTAATTTACAGAATGCCACTCTCCTCTGTTTCTTCTCCAAGCTCTTTAACCACCCCCTCATCTTCATCATACTCCCTTCTTCTACCTACCCCCTAAATGTTAATGTTTTCCAGGGATCCACCTTTGGTCCTTTGCTCTATGTGTTCATTCTCCCTAGGCAACATCCTCTACTTCTTTGGCTTCCACCATTGTTTTATAAGTCAGAGTGAGCTAGGTTGTGCTGTGAAAGAAAAAAAGAAAGTGAAGTAGCTCAGTCATGTCCGACTCTTTGTGACCCCATGGACTGTAGCCCACCAGGCTCCTCCATTCATGGAATTTTCCAGGCAAGAGTACTGGAGTGGGTTGCCATTTCCTTCTCCACGGGATCTTCCTGACCCAGGGATCGAACCCAGGTCTCCCGCACTGCAGGCAGATGCTTTTACCGTCTGAGCCACCAGGGAATTCCCAAATATCAGAGGCTTATCACAGCAGTTATTTCTTGCTCATAATATATGTCCAAAACAGGTCGTCAGGGAGCATCTATTCATGATAGTCACCAAGAGACCTAGGCTAGTAAAAGATCCATTTCAACATCACTTCCACAGTCAGCAGCAGAGGGAAGAGAATGTGGCAAATCACACTCCAGCTTCTTAAAGCTTCTCCCCAGAAGTGATCCAGGTCACTTCAACTCACATTTCATTGGCCAAAGTCTTATGGCCACAGCTAATTTCAAAAGGTGTGGGAAAGTATAGTCCTACTATGTTCCTGAAGATTAACTCCTTAACCATTGGTAACTCCCAAACCTTTATCTCTAGCCCAGACCTTCCTTCTGAACTCAGACCATTATGTCCAACTGCCTCCTTGACATTCTACCTTGCCTAGTATATATTGACCTATACTTCAAAGTCAGCATGACCAAAAACTGAATTCTTCTTCTTGACCCCCAAATCTACTTCTCCTCCTGCCTTCCCTTCCTTAATGAATGAAACTACTATTCATCCTGCCACCCAAACAAGAAACCTGGTCGTCATCTTGACCCCCTTCCTCACCCTCAATCCCCATATCCCTAATTTATCTCTTCTCATATCCATCCCCTTCTCTCCATTTCTTAATTCTGCTGCTACTGCCTCAGTTGAGGCCCCCATCATCTCTCACTCAGATTGTTTGCAATAGTCTCCTAGCTGATCTCTCTACCTCCAGTTTTGATGCCTATAATCCATCATCCACATTTCCGGAACATAAATCTAAAAAGTTAGTCATAGATGTGATAAGCAGTCTTTTAAAAAGCAGTTATTTAAAACTCACGAAAGGTTCTCTGTTGCCTACAGGATGAAGCCTGGCATCCAGAACATATCATAATATATTATGATATTATGGGCACAGCCTTCCTCTGCAACCTGATCTCCCATCATGGCCCCCTTTGTACCCTCTAACTATGCTGAACTACCAACAGTGTCTGAACCTGGCAGTATTTCAAACCTCCAGGCCTTTATACCTGCTTATTCCTTTGCTTTAAGTGCACTTACTCCTGCCATATTCTATCCAGTGAACTTCAACTCATTTTTTCCAAGCCCCAACTCTAGCCTCTCCCATATGGAGATATTTTCTCATGCCTCACCCCTCAAAATACAGTTGATCCTTCCTCCCTTTATGGGATCACTTGTACCAAGTACATACTACTTATTACAGTGACCTCTAATGATTGATACACAAGGTTGTCTCTCTTGCTCCTTAAAGATAGCAATCTTGTCTTCCCTAACTCTATCATCTTTAGCTCTCCAGCACAGTGCCAGGCACTCAAACATGTTCAAAAAGTGATCATTGCAGGAAAAAAAATGAATTGGAAGACCTGACCTGATTCAAGGAAGTTTACAAATACCTCCTGCAGGGCTGGCATGGAGACAGGAAGTTTATGGCCCCAGAAGAGCTAGTAGGAGCCATGAGTAATGCCACAGAGAGGCATTATGTCAGCTCAAAAGGAGAAAGAATTCTTTAACTGTGAGAGTTGTCTGAAGATACAGACTTCCATAGGAGAATGTGTGCTATGACAAGAGGTTTACAGTCAGTAGCTGGATAAGATGCGGCAGTGATGTTGGAGTGGAACTTCCAACAGCAGATAGGGAGGTGGGGTTATGATTGTCACAGTCCTTTCCATTCTTGCGTGGTCATGAACCTGCCTCCTCTGCTCACCTGATTGATATGGGTCATCTAGGCTTCTTCAGAGAGCTGCTCTTGCACCAGGGACACCACTTCTGCGCTAACCAGGCTGCCCCTGGTCTTGGAGCAGGTGGCCTAAGAGGCTTGAAGGTAACTGGCCCCTCTGGAACTACACTGGCTCTGGGTTCTTATATGCCTCTCCAGCTATCTCCCCTGTCGTTCCTCCAGGCCAGACCAGGCCACTCTGACTCATGGCTGCTCATTCTCAGCAGCAGGAAAGCTGTTGCTTATTTTTACAGCCACTTAAGTAAAGCCATGTCACCCACCTGCATTTGCTCTGTAATGCCTCTAATCTCAGTCTGACTTTGCCAGTCCCAAAGAACTACTCCCAGAGTTATGTCCATTATCTCCCTCCCCTGGGTTGGAGAGATTGACTTTAACCTTACCCTGTTCTGATCCAACTCTTTGAAAGCCCAGAATCAGGAATAGGGGCACGTGGCTGTTTTCGGACGTGCCCACGGAGGTCCTTCACGCAATGCTACGTGTGGACTCAGTGCAGAGAGACATCAGATTAGTCATCAGAGTAACTCCCTTCTAGTCCTGGCTTTGTATTAATAGTTGATTTCTTGCATGTTTCTGAGTTGGCTGAAACAAATCCCTTTTCTGGGCCTCAGTTTCCCCTTAGGTAAAATCTAGGGGCAGGGTGGTTTACTTGTGTGCTGTGGGCTTCATCCCCAAGCCCAGCCCAGACTGCCACTCTGCCTGCACAGTCTCTGCAGCTGCAGCTCCTGGCCAAGTGTCCCAGGGGTGCGTTGGGACAACAAGCAACGATGAAGAGAAGGTCTATTGGGAGTATTTGGATGGGAAAACAGGCCCTAGGGAGGGAAGCAAGTTGGAATCCAAGAAGGAAACTGCCAACTTTCTGGTTGGCAGGAACTGAAGCTCTCCTTTCTGGAGGGTTTTCTGGCCCCCAAAACAAGGAGTCCAGGGTGGCCTCCCTCTTCCTAAACCTTCTGGCCCTGAGTCTTGGCTGTGGGCTGTGTATGTATACACACACTCGTGTGCATTCCTGCAGCACCCTGGGGGCCTGTACAAGTCACCTGCTTCTTCCCAGAAGAGCATAGGAATGAGAATGCCTGGGCCAGGGCTGCACGCCAGGGAGCAGGAAGTTAAGGCTCTTTAGGTCCTCCCACTCCCCCCTAAACTAGCAGCTGCAGAGCCCAGGATGGGTGGGGATCCCTCTCATTTTACCCGCTCCCATTTCAAGAGTGGTTTAACAGCCCAGCCGGGAGGAGGGGTGGGATAGCCTTCTCCGCTTCCTTTTTGGGTTAATTGGTGTTCCCTCTAGTTACTCCCTGCTTCCTTCCCCTCCCAGTTCCCATAGCAACTTGGCTGTATCTGCCAGAACTTGAGTGAGCCCAGCAGCAGCCTGCTGGACGTGGGGAAGGGGCTTCTGTGGGGAAAAGAGGGCACTGCCAGGTCAAAGCTTCCACCCCACCCATTGTCTGCTGCTACTTCAAGGGTCCAGGATGCTTAAGCACAGTGTACAGGGCGTGATAAAGAAGCCTTTCCTGCCAGAGCTGGAGTTTGAAGAAAAGCCCAGAGCAGACCTGGTTCTCCTCAGCTGTCCTCCCCTCCCCACACACCTGTGTCCTGAGTTTAGAATGCAGTCACTGAAAGGATGGTCCAGTAGGAAGAACCCTGGAGTTGGAGTCGAGAAACTGGGTTTCAAGTTCCTCTCTCTGCCACTATTTAGTGTGACTGTAGACAAGTCCTTCCCCCCTTTTCTGAGCCTCAGTTTCCTCAGCTATAAAATAAAGCAAGGCTAAGATCTCTGCATATGAAAATTACCTGAGCTGTTTTGAAAAACTCTAGATGTGTAGGTTCCACCCACAAGGATTCTAACTGCTTGGTCTGGAGTGCAATGTGCGCCAAGCAGGAGCATTTTTAAAAGACAGTGATTCTAATATGCAGTCAGAATTGAGAAACGAGCAAAAGATCTCCAAGGGTCTCCCAACTGACTGCTGTCTGGTTCTGAGACATGTCTTCCTTTGCCCTGCATGCCCCGTCTCCAGCCAGCCCCACAGCTCTCGAACCTGGCTCTCTCAGCTCTGCCCCTTCCTTGTGGATGAATGCCCAGGACCCCTGCAGCTGCCTAAGCAACACAATCCCCTGTGGCTCAGTCCTAACACTGATGAGATGAGGCAAGTGACTTAGGCCTGTCTAGGGAAGAGGGCTGCAGAGACTAAGGCAGGCTTGCTGTCCAGGTGGTCACCCTGAAAGCCAGACTTTTCATCTGAGAAGGACCCCAGCCCCTTTTAAAGCATGTGGACCAGTGCAGTGACCTCAGCTGGCTATCTGCTGAGCCAAGGAACTGGATTACCTCTCAGCCCCTTCTTCCTCCATTCCCTTCACTAGTTCCTTGCCTGTTCCTGCCTTGCCACCCACAGGCCTGGTGTCTTCCTCAGGCAATCTGCTCGCCCACTTGTTGCCATGGTGACTCTGGGGGTGGGGCTTGAGGGAGGGTCATCTAACTAAGGAGAAAGGCCTCCCTCCCACAATCAGGCCACCCCTCTCCCTGCCTCACCTCCCTCAACTCCCTGCCTCTCTCCTAGGGCAGAGACAGGGAGTGCCAGCCACCAGTGCCTGCTGTTAGGCTAATTGCAGTTTCCTGGGAGGAGGGCTGACCCTCCACTGCAACCTCCTCACCTGGAAGCAGGAATATTGAACCAGAATCGCCCAGGGAGAATCCCGAGGGGGCCTCTGAACCCCAGTGGTGGAGGACTGTGCTGTTCCACACAGTCCAGGGTGAGGGTGGAGGTAGACTCTGGGTCCAGTCTGTAGAGATTGGGGAAGAGGCTGTGGGCAGAGAGATTTCTCTTGGAACTCTGGGGCCAACAGGATGGAGGGGGCTCTCTGAGGTCCTGGGGCCCTTAGCATTACGGATTTCCTTTTGTCTTTTCTTTCTTTCTTCCCCGTATCCTTCTGCTCTCTTATCCTTCTTTCTTATCTCAGCTCTCCTCTGCTCCCATCTTCTTCACCTTCCATATTCCCTTGCTGGCTCTTAAACCCTTTTTCTTACTCCTTCTTTCTTGCCTCTCCTCTTGGCAGGCCCTCTTCCACCTCTCCTGTACCTCACCACTATCCCCTACTCTTTCTTACCCTTCATCTTCTCTCACCCTCACCATACCTGTCTGCCTCCCTTATATCCTCCATCTCTCATTCCCCTGCTTCCTCCCCAACCCTTTTGTTCCTATCCTGCAAGCACCACCGTTTCTCCCGCTCCAGCTCCGACTCTTTGTTGCCCTCTCTTTCTTCCTCTCCTGCTCCCTTGTCCTGCTGACCCCACTACCACTCTCTCCAACCCCTGAGCCCCTCTCCTACCACTCCAGCTCCCTCTTCCCCTGCCTCTTACCTTTACTTGTCCCTTTCCATCCTCCTTCCCCTCCCTTCTCACTCCATTGCACAGACCTTTTATCCTCATAATTTCACTCTTAAGAGTTTATGTAAATAAAATTTAACACAAGTATTTGAGAGAGATGTGTATAGAACTATTCACTGAAGCATTGTTTGTGATAATGAAAACCTGGAAATAAATGTCCATTTACAAGAAATTGGTATCCTTTGCATTTCATTCATATAAAACCATTCTCTGTTCTTCCAACACATTGTACATTGCACTCACGTCCATATCTTTGCTTAAGCTGTTGCCTCAGTCCAAAATGCCCTTTTGTCTCTGTCCCATCTCTGCCCTTCCCATCTAAAATCGTACTTTGAATCCCTGCTCAACTCTTTTCCCCTTATTGAAATCTTTCCCAGCTTTCCTATTTGCTTCCCTCCCATGGCCAGTGATTTAACTTCTCTTATAGAAAATGTGCCATAGTTTCAAGTTAGATGAAACCGGAATTTCTCTGAGAGTAGGGACATGTCCTCATACACTTGTCTGGTTCATTCCATGAACAGTTGTGTTTTTTTCCATATATTGCACTGAGTACACAATGGTCAGTAAGACACACCTACACCTGCTTTCATACAACTCACATT
Source organism: Capra hircus (assembly GCF_001704415.2). Classification (NCBI taxonomy): domain Eukaryota; kingdom Metazoa; phylum Chordata; class Mammalia; order Artiodactyla; family Bovidae; genus Capra; species Capra hircus. The sequence continues at coordinate 12,080,580 of NW_017189516.1, read as the reverse complement.
TTAGTGAGGCTGACAGAGAAAAACAAAACAAGGATGCAGACAAACTCCTACTTGTGGCAAAGAGACAGTTAAGGAAAAGAATGACGAGGGGGCACTGTCTAGCCAGAGTGGTCAGAAAAGCCCGCTCTGAGGAGATAACATTTGAACTGAGGCTTCAAAGTTGAGAAGGACTCCGGCAGACCAGAAATGGGGAATCAAGAGCATATCAGGCCGAGAGAACAGTGTGTGCCAAGGCCCCAAGGTGGGAAGAAGTAGGGCATGTTCAAGGAAAAGAAAGCAAGCCTCAGCATGTGGAGCACGATGAGCTGGAAGGGAGAGGTAGAAAATGAGGTTGGAGAGACAGACAGAGGCCACATTATGCAGGAATTTGAAGTCTGTGGTTGAAAGTTTGGATTTTATTCTAAATGCATTCAAGGATATGAAGCAAGGGAGTAACATGATCAAATGTCATATTGAGATCCCTCTTGTGTAAACAGTAGATCGGAAAGAGCAAAAGCAGAGGCAGCGAGGCCACATAGGAGACTCATACAGGTGACAGCTGACAGTGGCCTGCACAGAGCCACGGACATAGAGGGAGACTTGGCGCGCCTTGCTGATAGACTGTGTGTGGGAAAGCCTGTTAAGAGAGACATGGTGGCCGACACCCAAGTTTCTGGCTTGAATATTCAGATGCATGGTTGTGACACTTACCTGAAGTGGTCAAGACAGTGATGTGGGCAGATTTGGAGTTAAAAAAAAAGAAGACAGGAACTGAATTTTAAGATTTAGAGCATGTTAAATTTGAGAGGCCAGTGAGATAGCAAAGCCGTGTTCCCCAGGAGGATAATTTGCACCACAACCCACTACCACCATTCCCCACCACCACACCCCTGACCCCACTTTGGAAAAGGTCAGTGTGGGGTTACGTTGCCAAAGTCCAGGTTCACAGTGGAGTTATTTGCATTTGAGTGTACATGTTTAATGTTTGTGTAAGAAGCTCTGACCATGTTGCTCAGAGTGTGGTGGAAAGGCCTCTGGAAGCACAATGACCTGGACCCTTGTTCCAAAGACAGATTCCTGAGCCCTCCTCAGTCCTCTCGAAGCTGAATTGGAGGGGCCATCTGCCTATTTAACAAGTATCCCAGGGGATTCTGAGGCACACTGAAGTCAGAGAGCCATCGATACAAGGAGCAACTGAAGACATGGGGACTGGATGTGGGCATGGCTCTGGGCATCCTGTTAAAATGCAGGTGTGACTTGTCAGGTCTGGGGCAGGGCCTGGGAATCTGCACTTTTCACAAGTTCCTCGGTGATGGTGATGCTGCTGGTCCAGGTCCACACTCTCAGGAGCAAGAAGTTAGATCAGTGGTTCTCAATGGGAGATGGTTTTGTGTCCCTGGCCCTCCACCCTGCTCAGGGGATATTTGGCAATGGGCAGAGACAATGGGGAGGTGGAGGATGTTACTGGCAACTGCTGGGTAGAGGCAAGGAATGCTGCTCAATATTCTACAGTGCACAGAACAGCCCACACTACAAAGAATCCTGTAGTCCAAAATGTCAGGAATGTCACCATTGAGGAACTCTGGTCTTGATGATAGCCAAAGAGTACAGTGCAGGAAACCTTTCTTAGCTAGGACCCAGTGCCTGGCAGGAGAGGGCTAGATGAGGAGCAGAAAGTAGACACGTGAAGTGAAATGGCCAAGCAAAGTTTGAAGCAAATAAATGTGGTGTCTGCTCCACTCCAAGGCCGAAGCCAACAGGACAGAGTATGGATTAAGTAGAGCTTGAAGGCACATCTGGTGCTTAGAAAGGCAGATTCCTGTTTTTATTAGAAAATAACCCCTCGCATTGGTACTGCACTATAGAATTTATAAAACATTTTCATACATGTCATAATATTTGATCCACACAACACCTTAATCAGATAGAGCAAAAATTATCCTCTCCATCTCTTTTCTTGAGTTTAGAAACTTAACACCATCAGCCAAAGAAATGTTTGCTGAATTGAAAGCAAGTGAAATTTACCTCAATATAAGTAACCTCAGAGAAGTCAGGACATCTCTTGGGACCAGCTATAAAATGGTGCAGTTGGTCGGGATGACTGGTAAGACCTTTTCCAGCTCAGATACAGGAGTCATTTTGTGATTTTACCAGTGAATAAATCAAAAGTCTTTGGTCACTACAGACTGGGGACTATGAGTTCTGGCTATGAATGTGAGATTTGGGGTAGGAGGTAGTGGTTTTGACCCAAACCCTTCTTCCCCAGCCCCTGGATCTTAGGGTTGGCTTAGTAAGCACACAATACCCTCCCCCAACAGACTACAGGTACACCCCTCCTCATCACTTTCCTCTGACGCCGGAAGGGGCTGGCACCTGGGCTGACGCTCTTTCCTCTCCCCACAGGCTGTCTACAAGGCCTGGCTGTGCTCAGAATACTTCAGCGTGACCCAGCAGGAATGCCAGCGCTGGGTGCCCTGCAAGCAATACTGCCTGGAGGTGCAGACCCGGTGCCCCTTTATCCTCCCTGACAATGAGGAAATGGTATACGGAGGGCTCCCTGGCTTTATCTGTACAGGTAAAGACAGGGCCCTGGGAGAGGGCGGAGGTGGGCCAAGGCAGGCACCAGGCTAGGCTTGTGGTCGGGGAGGACAACAGGGAAGCTGGGTTAGGGGAAGGTTAGTGGCTGCCCGAGTGGGTAGTGAGGCCCCAGGTGGGGATGGGATGAAGTAGAATAGGGCCAGGGAGTTATCCCAGAGAAACTATCTGAGGTCCCTGGGAGACAGTGTCCAGAAAGGGATGGTACTAAGGGACAAGGGAAAGAGTCTTGGGCAGGACTGCCAGAGCAGCCCCAGCTTTGACAATCACCTCTCTCAGAAAGGCATAGCCAGCAGCCCCCTTAGCACCCCACCCTGCCTTCCTTATCCATTGGCAGGGTTGCTGGATACTTCACCAAAGCGGCCAGAAACCAAGTGCTGTGACGTGCAGTGGGTCTCCTGCGAGTCGGAGAAGAAGAAGTTCAAGGAGTCTGAAGCCCCCAAAACCCACCACCAGCAATTCCACCACTCTTATTTCCACCACTACCACCAACAGTACCACCACTACCACCCCCGCCACGAGCCCCCAGGCCGTCTCGGCCACAAGCCCTCCCTGCTGCCGGTTTCTGGGGGCTCCCGCCTCAGCCCCAGCAGGATCCGGCTCTACATCCTTGTCCTCATGCTCCTGCATACCATGGTGTCCTTCTCCAGCAGCCAGAGTGGTGGGGGACCGGGCCTGGAGGCACTGCCTGCCCTAGACGAGGGCCTGGCTCGGGAAGAGTGACCACAGGGAGGGAGATCAGACCTCCACCACGCGCCGACATCAACTCCAGCCCCCCCCAGGGGGAGGGGGAGGGGCCCCTCCCATGGGAGGTGTAGGACCAGGTGGGGGGCGGGGGAAATGGGGGATCACACATCACCCCCGACCAACCCGCACCCCAAAAGCAGCTCCAGCAGAGCCGCCAAAGGGCCCCAGGAAACTGCAAAACTCATCTGGGAGAAAAAGGCAGGAGCGGCAGGCGCCCCCCAGGCTCCATATATGGAGCTTAGCCAAAAGAAAAGGGGAGGGGGTGGGGGCTGGAAATGCCCACCCCTACTGAGAGCCCTGACCCCAGGGAAGAAGGCTGCTTATCTGGTCTTGGCCCTGCAGGGAATGTTGGGGGGCACAGAGGGGAGAAACTCTTTTCCCCTCTGCATTCCTTTTGTTGCCACGATCCTTAATTCCCTCCTGCCCATACTCCTACAGGCAATGGCAGACGATGCAGTGGCCTTCCTCACGCTCCAGCGCCCCGTGTCCCATGGCGGGGCGGGGCCCCGCCACAGGGAAGGACCAGGCTGGGACACGAGGCGTATGCAGTTGCAGCTAGGTCGGGGCCCCAGTTAAGCTGTGCCCCAGCACCCTAGGTGATAGGAATAGTGGAGGGCGGGAGTGGAGAGGAGAGAGGAACACAGAGGGCTTAAAAAGATGGCTGAATGGCCTGTCGCCACCTGGCCCTGGGGAAGCAGATGATCAGTGTTGAGGCAGGCTCAAGGACACCGCCCCAAATCAGAAAAGGCTGCAAAAGGAGCCCTCTGGGGAAAGAGCACAGGGACTGGGGTCTTGGGCCTTGAAACAGAAGGCTGAGGGCACACGGTCAGACTGCCACTGTCTGAAGGGCCATATCTTACAGAAGGTGCACATACTCCCAAGGGCCACTCTTGCCCTGGAGATCTTGGCCTTGGGGCCAAAGATGTTTCCATTTCTGATCTCCACGGGGAGGAGGGACTTAAGCCCAAGAGGGTCAAGCCTGGCCTGGGTCCCCAAACTCCCCCAACTCATCCTAGCCCAGGCCTCCATGAAGGAAACCCTGGTGGTGTTGCCCCAGGGCTTTCCAGAGATGAGCCTCCCCATCCCCAGCCTGTCCCCATTCCCAGCCTACCAAAGAGTATTTATCCCTTCCGATCCCTGACCCCATGCGTTACTATCCTAATTGTGGAACCACCTGACTGCTCCTCACCCTATAGCAGGGTCCCCTAATCCAGCCACCCTTGCCCCTTGCTGGAGAAAGTCCAGAAACTGGCAAGAGGACCCACTGGATAAAGACAATGTGCTGTGGTCCCTTGGCCAAGAGACTTGAAGAGTTTAGTCAGGCTACAGTGCTGCACGAGAGAAGAGGCCTGCAGAGACCCTTGGGGGCCATCAGCCTCGTGCTGATCTCCTGGGAATGGAAGGCCTGGGACATCTACAAACCAACAGGCACAGACAAGAAAGGGAGGCACAACTATGTTTCTGGGACAGGCCAGAAGGGCCTGTGTCTGGGATGAGATGCCAGTGAGTTAGGTGGGGTGGTGGGGAGTGGTGGACCTGGAGCTGCATTAGGCAAAACCAAGAGGGGGATAGCTGGAATTGGTTGGCTGAGGATAAATAAGAGACCTCAGTAGTAGAGAGGGAATCATTCAGGGGCCTCAGCAGGGTCCCCAAATAGGCTTTGTGAGACTGCAGAGCCCTCCCATGCCAGGTTTCTCATTTCTCACAGCGTGTCCCTCCACCCACCCCCAGCCCTGTGCCCTGCCCACACACTCCCTGTTCGGCCTTCAGCATTTCAGGCCTAGCCACATACCCCATCCCTAGAGTGCTCTTTTCAGCTGGGGAGGGTAAGAGGTGCTGGCTCCTTTCCAGAGATGCTTCTGTAGATGTGAGAGACCCTAGGTACTGCCTTCTAATTCCTGCATCCTCAAGAGGGGAAAAGGGACTGGGAAGTAAAGGGGGGGGCCTTAGGGCCCCAGGAAATGGACCCTTGGAGACTTCCACCCTTTCTTCCCCCTCACCAAGTGCCCAGGAGACCCCTGGCTCAGACCAGCCCAGGGCCTTGCCCAGTGGCAGGGGAAAGGGGCACCTCACTCCACTTCGAAGTCATTTGACTGTCCCCATCCACCCCACTGCCCAGATCTTCTACCCCCCCTCCAGTTGCCTCTGCCCTTCGTCACAGGCAGCGGAGCTGGGCAGCTTTCTTACGCCATTTTCTACACTGTGCTTCATGAGTAGGACTTTCTTGCACTAGTTCCTATGACTGAGTCTCCAAGTCGGATTCCTAGTAGTCCCCATCCCTTCCTCCCTCACCTGGCTATGATTCACTTGTTGCCCTACCCCTGCCTCTGTGTTTCGGTGAGAGTCTGTATGTGTACCGCTTTCTGTTTTGTTGCACTGTGGGGCAGAGGCCTCTCTGCTCTTGTTTAACCCCATAAAGAAATAAATGGTAAAGAGTTGATGATAACCCTCCCTTCATGGTTTTGTTCCATGGCGTCAAAATTGCCGGAGGAAAAAGTCTATGGCTTGGAAAGGAGGCGGGACCAGGAGATGCTGACCCCTCTGCCCCGCTGCTTGTTGGCTCAAGTCTCAGAAAAAAAGAGTAACCTCTGTAGCAGGCCATTCTAGAGAAGGGAGCCCAAATTCAACCTCCAGCAGGGATCAGGCAGATAAGTGTGAGCGAAGGAAGTGGGCCAGGCTGGGCTGAAGTACAGACACCGAGGCTGGAAGCGGTGACAAGTGCAGGGTGCAGGCGTCTACATGGACAGCTCAAGTCAGGGACTGACTTGTGGGAATATGGGCCCAATGATGACAGGTCATCTCATTCTTCAAGGGATATCAAGACTTGAGATTTTTATGTGAAGCCTTGAATGTTGAAATGTTGGCTCAAGTGTAAAACAAACAAAAAACCCACATACCTCTCTGTGGGCTAAATATGCAGGCCCCACATGGCCTAGGGATTAGCAGTTTTTCACCTTCATGGCAGCCTTTGTTCCTAGTCTCCCAGCCTCATCTCTCCCACACCACCTCACAAGGCCCATCTTCCCATCCCAGGTGGGAAAGCGCTCAGGTAGCAGAGGAGAGGCAGCGGACAGAGGCGTCCCCCACAGCCACATTCTCACACACCCGGGCCAGGGGAGAGTGCGACCTGGGAGAGAGTCTTGGTGTCCTCATTGAGCTACCGGATTTCTTCACTGAGAAAACCCAAGTCCCCCAACTCCCCCAGAAAGCAGCAGAGCACGGAGTTTAGGGTGCAGTCTCTGGACTCTGAGTTCACAACTTGCCATGAGTTCCTTGACTTCCTTGAGCCTTAGTGTCCTTATCTAGCCGAGTTATTGTGAGAGTTAGATGATAGATATCAAGGGCTCTGCACAACAGCTGGCATGAAGGAGCTGCTGAACTATGGGTCATTATTATTGTCATCAGTCTCAGTCTCTCAACTCTTTCCTTGACCTCCACCTAAAACAGTCACCAAGTTCTGCCAACTCTTCCGGTGTGATGTGTCCGAGTCCATCCCCTCTTTCCCACCCCTGCCTCCCCGCTTGGCCACTTCAGGCCCTCTGCAACTTCTGCCTGGTCCTACTACAATACCTCCCAACTAATCTCTTGTTCAGTTGCTCTGATTCTCATCCATCTTCCCCAGCACTACATGCTTTGGCACTTAAGAGGCACACTATAAGTATTTTGTGGAAAGAACTGCTGTGGTAAAATACACATCCAATCTTCCCAAAGAGAACATATTACACCTATGAGCAAAAACATCAGATGGCTCCACATTGCCTATAGAATCAAGTTCAAACTTCCTAGCAAGACTTTAAAGGCTCTTTGGATTCTGATTCCCATCCAACCAGTCTGAGACTGTCAAGCACTCCCATCCCATACACCTTTCACTGAATGAGCGCTGCACCTTCTCACCTCTTGTCCTTGGCTCACATGGTTTCTTCTGACCAGGATGTCTTTGCTCCATCTCTACCCATCACTGCCTTAGCTCGGTTTCAAAGTCCAGCTCAAATGCCACCTCTACTACAAAGAGTTCCTTATTCCCCTTCTCCCAGGCTAAACACTCTCTTCTCTTCTGTACTTCTACACCACTTTGTACCTAATCATGGTACTTATCACATCCTGCCTGTATTCGACTTAGTCCATTCTTTCACTCAAAACATACCTATCAAGGAGTTACTATAAGTCAAGTACCATGCTATGTGCTGGAATACAGCCAGTAACAAGACATAGACATGTTATTGGTCCACAGATAACATGATGTCATGTGCTCAGCAGCCGTGCTCAGCAACTTACCATAAACATTCAAGTTTTTGTCTCACCACCATGACCATGAGGGAGCCAGGCTCTCATGACCAAAGCACAGGAAAGTAAGGCAAGGGACGGGGGAGGCTATGTACCCACAGTGCCAAGAGAGTGAAGGGCACAACGGCTTGCCAAAGAAGTGACCCTACAGCCCTCCCAGCCCTTTGACTCCTGGATTTTGCCCTGCAGCTGTCCTTCATCCTGGGCCTGGGCCTGGTGGCTCCCTCAGAGAAGTCCAACTGTAGGCAGCCTCAGTCTCTTACAAGTCTCAAGCCTGTGCAGGAAGAGGTGGCAGCCAGTCACACCCCTGCCACTGCTGCAGAATCACCGATGGAGAGTTCCACTCTGGTCTCACCAGCAAGAGATTCGGATTGAATTAGTCCAGGTTGGGCGTCCGGCTTCAGTATTGTTTAACAAACTCTACAGGAGGTTCTAATGGTGGCAGCCAGGCATGCCAATCACAGCGATGAAGAGATGATTGGGGCTACATGAAGTCCTTGTTATTCCTCAGATAGAGTGGTGCTAGAAAAAGACCTCTTACAATGAGTCCATTTGAAGTGGTTAGTGTTAGGCGGTACAATATTTCCAACAGATCTCTC